>NC_034409.1:59916506-59994490 GCF_002078875.1 Numida meleagris | reverse complement strand
GAGCGTGGGTGTGAGGTTGGCGCTGTCTGGGCTGAAACCAGGGCACGGGGAGGGCGCAGTGCGGCGCTGACTCAAGGTATGGCAAATAGCTGCGTGCAGTTTGATACGGCGTTGTGAACAGTGAAAAATACGCAGCTGTGCTTTCCCTTTGGGTGCAGCTTGGTGTATGCTTGGATTACGCGTGCACAAATGTGGCTGTTTTAAAGAGCACTCACAGCTTGTGTGGCATAGAGGCACACACTGTGCAGATGGCTGACACTCATGCCAGAGCGTAGGTGATTCCAGGCTATCATGAGAGTGTCTGCTGGCTTGGGAGGGAAGCAGAGCTGTGGATCACTGACCCCTTTTCCATCGTTTTTTGGCTGTACTGCTGCAAAGCAGAAGGGTGGACTGAGAAGTGTGAATTGTGATACACACCTGTCATCAGCATCTTATCGAGGTTCTTAGGACAGAGCACTGCATTTGCTATACTTGGAGAAATGGCTTTGAGTGCAGGGTGCTTGCTTTTTATTGATATGGTTGGCTGGACTATTGCCACTTGCATGAAGTGGAGTGGTACATGGTGGCCTCATCAGTGAAGCCCTGCTGCGCTGACAATAGTAGGTATCGTAGATTCTTACCATATCATGGAATGGTTTGGGTTGTCAGGGTCCTCAAAGCTCACCCAATTCCAACCCCCTGACAATGGGCAGGGCTGCCACCCAGCATATCGGGCTGCCCAGGGCTCTATCCAACCGGTCCGTGAGAGCCTCCTGGGATGGGACAGCCACAGCTTTTCTGGGCAGCCTGTGCGAGTGCCTAACCGCTCATGACGGAAAGAATTTCCTCACTGCACCTAAATCTCCGCTCTTTTAGCTTAAAACCATTCCCCCTTGTCCTGTTGCCGTCAGATCATGTAAAAAGACTTTTTCCATTGTTTTTATGAGCATCCTTTACGTACTGAGTATACTTAAGAAACACTGACCATGGGGCATGGTCTTCCTTCTTTACTTTAAAGACAGGTTGCTTCAGGCACCCTTGGTGTGACTTTGTGCTACTTAGCAGAGTGCCAGTCGATCTACTCACGCAAGTTTTCACGTTAGATGAGTCCTTCTCCTTATTAGCAGAACTGATGCTCTAGATCTGAACAGCATATACCAAGCTCCTTTGCGATTTCCGTTTTCCTCATTTTGGATAAGTAAAGGAACAGTTTTTTTTTGTTTTTATTTTTTGAGCCCTATACAAAATGAGTTGAACTCCCGGTGGATTACATTGGGAACAATTTACAGCAATTCCGTGCTTTGATTATCTTTTTTCTTGTGAAGTAGGCAATCTGTTGTTCCTTTGACATGATTATCAGTACCACCATATGACTTAAACTCTTACTTGTCTAGAGGCATGAGATTATCCAGCGCTTGGAGTTAAGGACCCAACCTGCAGTAGCGTTGCGTGAGACAGGTGTGTGTGCTGCATTGAGCACTGCAAATGGATGTGCAGTTTTCTCCATGATAAACCTAGACCTGGCAGCATTTCCATGAAGCCTACCCTTGAAAAGAAATGAGAGTCCTCTAATTCTCATTTCTTGTTCCGCAGGGCATGTCTTTATTTACAGCTTTTTCCAACATAAATTTTTGGTACCTTTTGTCAATGCCTGAAGAGCAGAAATGTCTGAATACTCTTTCATCCTCTTTAAACTTTTAGTTTAAAAGTAATTGTTCTGAAAGCTGACGTGGTCCAACAGCAGCTTACATACTTCAGGTCCAGGAACAGGAACATGCAGCTCTTCCCTTGCACTCAGTTCTCTAAACCAATTGTGCTAAGTCCAACTGTGGTTAACGACATGCTGACATTAAGTATGTTGTGTAATCACAAGGAGGGATTCTCATCAGTGACCTGTGGTGTAGTCAGAACTGGTGTGTGGTCAATTTACAGAAGAAATTTTATGCAGTAGAAATGTAAGTTATAACAGATGAAATAAGACTTTAAAGTGCTTGTGCTAATTGAATGTATTAAAGTACAAAAAGTATAGTTGTTCTTAAGATTTTAGGAGTTAGGAAGGTCTTCTTTTGCTGCCTTGCATGCTATAGATCTGAGCTAAGACTTGTCTGTTTACTGTGACATTGGTTTAGATGTAGCTTGTATCTCAGGAATTTTTGAGACTGCTGCAGTAAAACTTTGAGTGTGCTAGTGCTGCAGATAATTAAAAATTAAGGTCTGCTGGTGCTTGAAATCAGTTTTCTTAATGTTGTCTTTTCCAGTTTTTATATGCTCCACTGTGATTAAATAATTAGAACTATTGCAGTTAAACGGTAATGGTCTTGCTTTTGGTCATTTTCATTTTTAGGATGGTGCTGAAGATACTTAATAAAATGCCCGGTCTCAAGTCATAACTCTTTCTACTGTACGGCCCATAAGGACTGTATTGCATACCACTCCTTCTAGCATCTGGAAGGATCATCATATGGGTGACCTTGTCCAATCCCTACTTGAAGGTCAATGTTAGGCTTTGCTCAGTTTCTTGCCCCAGACAAGTTCTAAATATCTCTAAAAGATAGAATCATAGAATTATAAAGGTTGGAAAAGACCACTAAGATTATTTCATCCTACTCTCATCCCATCCCCACCATGCCCACTGACCATGTCCCTCAGTGCCACATCCACACATTTCTTGAATTTCTCTAGGGACGGTGACTCCACCACCTCCCTGTGCAGCCTGTTTCAAATCTCATGACTCTTTCAGAGCAGCATCTTTTCCTAGTTCCCAACCCAATGGAGACTACCCAGTCACTCTGACCCCTTGTTTTGTTTTTGTGCCACTCTCAGCATGAATTTCCCTTTGTCACCTGAGAATTTCCTTGGTTTCAGGTTATGACCATTGCCACCACCTGTCCTTTTCCAGTGCACCTCTGAAACATTGTCTTCTCTATCATCCCTCCAGGCAGCAGAAGAATGCAACTAGATTTCCCCTTCCAGATTTTAGACTCATGCTTTTTTTTTTTTTATTTGAGAGAAAACAGTACAAAATGTCAAGAAAATGTAAATAAATGTTTTGCTTCTGGGACATATGTAAGCATTACCAAGTGTTTTGCAAGAAAATTAGTTTTCCACTCCTTTTTTTTTAATCTGCATTGAGCCATAGTCCTTACATCTGCAGCAGACACTGATCCAGGGTTTCTCCGTTGCTTTTTTTAATTCATGTGCAAAGAATATTCTCTTCTAAGAAGCAGGTCTGTCTTTCCTTGCTGCATCCAACTTCCTTTGCCACATAGCAGGCAGTAAATTTTACATGGAAAGCATGTTTTATCTCAAAGTCCAGGCACATCTTCTTTTAAAAAAAACAAGTAAAAACCAACCAACCAACCAAAACACCAAGAAGCAAGGAAAAAAACACCATCTTTGTCACTCTTCTATGTTTCTTCTGATGATATTTCTATTGGTTTTAACTGGAAACTTGAAATAGTTGGAGTTTGGTCTGATGGTAGTGTGAACTCATAAACACATCTGTATAGATAGTGGTGCAAATTTTTCAACTGTCTTATGGTTCATTAATAATCATTTGTTAATAGAAATAATTTTATTATCGGCTAGACATTTTAAATGGAGCTGCTTTTAAATTACTGGTGTAAAACTAATTAGTTGTGTTGTAGATAAGTGGTGCTCTTTGTTGCAAGCTTCCCCTTTCTTATATTTTCTGTGCCTGGAGGGAATTCTCAGGAAGGGAATTTAAATCCTCATCTGGAGTGCTGTTGAAGGCAATTAAATAGAAATTCTTGTTCACCCTGCTTTTACTCGGTTGCTGATGAACAATGGAGGCTAGTATTGAACGTTCATTTTCATGGTAGTGCTTTCTTCTTGTTGTCTCTGAATGTTTCTTGACACATTTAGGAATAATTTCATTCCTTATTAAAAAAAAAAATAAAATGGCATGGCTGCCTGCAGCCTCATACTGCGGTGTATTGATTGAAACTAGCACAGTATGTAGTGGGACTGCAGAAGGATGGCTGTGCCTGTAGCTGAGTTGAATGTAAATGCCATTTTCCCCAGGACTTTCTGAAGGCTTTGCTGATTGGTAACTGGTATATGAATTTCAGCTGGCCTATAGACATCCACAGTCTGCATGCTTTTACTCAAAGCTTCCCTGGGGAAAAGGCTATGAATTGTTTACCTTTGTGCTACAGTTCTGCGTCTGTAGCAGTCAGGGTATTACTTATGTTTTCCACGTCTCTGATCTCCTCAGTACTTCTGACATAGATAAAACCTCTAGCACATTGGTATGCAGATTTTTTTTGCAAGTTAAATACTTCATGCAGATATTGACTTCTGTGACTTTACCATTGCACTGAAAGTTGCATTACTTTTATGGAATTAAGTAGCATAGATATACTGGTATTTGGAAATAAAATTAAATGCTTTTTGCCTTTATGAAATAAGAAAACAGCTTTTTAAGGTAGCATTTATGGATTTATCGTAATTAACTCTGCTGTGCTTGTAGCTGTAACATACTGCATCTCGAGTCATGAATAGGTGCCCCATAACCATCCTTTTCACTGTGTGGCAGATGCTGTCATTGGCATTTTCAGTTGGGACGCTGAACAATTTCCTTAAGGTCACATCAAGTGTTTGTAGCAAAGCTTAAACTGTCCTGTAAAGTTTGGTTTTTGCCCTTTTTATAAGGCTGCCCAATCTCATGAAGACACATAAGGAAACCCCAATTAGACAGCTTACTTTGAAGTGTATATAAAACATTTAGCGCTTTTTCTGCAAAATGAGCATATGGAATAGAAGGTATGTTGCTAATTTTTTTTTTCATTTTATTTGTTTACTTTTTAAATAAAAATAAAAAGACAATTAATATTGTGTGACATAGAGAGTAAAACTTATTCTTGAGTACTGAAATTAAGAAATGACCCATGCCTGGATGATTGCTTGGCTGTGATTGAATTCCAATCAGTTCTTTTGTATTCTTTGTTTAGAGTTGAATGATAAATTAGTGATGGCATCCAGCATCTTTCTGTCTTGTGCCTGTCTGTCGGAGTGTCCAGCATCCTGCTCTCCTGAACACAGGAGGAATTGGACAAACTGAATACTTCTGTAGCTGTAAAATGAACTGTTTTCAGTTTACCTGACAAACCAAAAGTTCGTTCTCTGTTGTTTCCCCCACTGCCCCCATGTGCCCCTGCTGATTCAGCCTGTATTCTCAATCTGTTTCCAAGTCTGCAATCTGCTTGCCTCTGTGGGCTGTCTATTGTACATGCACTATCCTTACAATACCTATGATTAATTCCCTTTTTCTTGCACCATTTTGACTAACCATGCATCTGTGTTTGTTTTTATTGCAATATGCCTATTATTTATATTTCAGGACTTTCATCACTTCAGTATTAGATTCCAAAAGGAAACTTCTTGATCTCTGTCAGTTGTGTTAAATGAACAGCAGGAGACATGCCAACTACATAAAGATTTAATCTAAACTATGGATAAATTTTAGTGGCATAGAACTTTCCATCTTTATTAGCAAATGGATATAACGTGACATTGGTCAACTCATCAGTCACTTCTGCAAGGACATCATTATTTGTTCTTTACATTGCAAAGCTGCCAACGCACACAAGGTTTAGGTTCTGTGTTACCTGCTTCAAAGATAAATCATGATCCTTGTCCCAGGTGTTGGACAATCCACGTACACAAAGGGTGAGGAGCGCAGAGTAACAAATAACCAAGTGATCAGAACCGAGCACTGAGCGTGTGCCTGTGGGAAAGGCCATGGAAAGAAACATTCCCAGTAAAGCTAAACACCGGTTAGGCTTTGGTAACTAAGAAACTGCTCCTTCCAGGATGACTGCTTCCAGCATTCAGATTATAGAATGACTGAGACTGGACAGGACTTCTAGAGGTCATCACTGAAACAGGTTGCCCAGAGAGGTGGTGGATGCCCCGTCCCTGCTGATACTCAAGGTCAGGCTGAAGGGGGCTCTGAGCAACCTGATCTACCTATGGGTGTCCCTGTTCATGGCAGGGGAGTTGGACTAGACGACCTTTAAGGGATCCCTTCCAACTCAAACCATTCTGTGATTCTACCTATGATCAGCCCCTCTGCTCAAGCAGGAACACCCAGAGCAGGCTGCCTAGATGAGCGGGGTGTGAAATACTGGAGGTAATTTTTAAAGAGAATTCGTCTAAATGGAGCACCAGCACATCTGCCACCACACTGCATCTTATGGAGGGCACATTTGCATACCAACTGATTTTGAAGAGCCTGCTTAGCCACTCCATCCCCTGCTAAGCCTGGAATAGAGAGAAATACAGTGTAGGCCTCTCTCTGTAACTGATGGCTCCTTCACCAAAAAACGTTACAGAATCTTGAGCTCTGGTTAATGAATGGTGAAGAAAGGTCTAAAATATATAGTAAGCTTAAAAGATTTGTTTTTTTTGAAAGACGAGCAGAACTGCAATTGATTAAGGAACCATGGAGTAATAAGTGTGTTTTCAAGTGGTGCCACAAAATGAGAGCTGTCCCCAAAAGTAATGCCATGAAGGCTTCTCTAGCAAAGATTTCTGTCTGTGTTATCATACTGAAGTTTGCCTTCGAAATATGCTGCCCTCTTGGATAAACCCAACTTGCTTTCCCCTTGTTTTTGTGTTAGGGCTGTGGAAATGTCAGCTGAACATGAGCCAGCAGTGTGCCCAGGTGGCCAAGAAGGCCAATGGCATCCTGGCTTGTTTCAGAAATAGAGCAGCCAGCAGGAGCAGGGAGGTGGTCATCCCTCTGTACTCAGCACTGGTGAGGCCGCACCTTGAGTACTGTGTTCAGTTTTGGGCCTCTCGCTGCAAGAAAGACTTCGAGGCACTGGAGTATGTCCAGAGAAGGGCAATGAAACTGGTGAGGGGTCTGGAGCACAAGTCTTATGAGGAGCGGCTGATGGAGCTGGGATTGTTCAGTCTGGAGAAGAGGAGGCTCCTCTTCTCGCTTATAGAGACCTTATCGCTCTCTATAACTACCTGAAGGGAGGTTGTAGTGAGCTGGGGGTCGCCTCTTCTCTCTTTTAACTAGTGATAGGATGAGGGGGAATGGCCTCAAGTTGCACCAGGGGATATTCAGGCTGGACATTAGGAAATTCTACTTTTCTGAAAGAGTGGTCAGGTGCTGGAATGGGCTGCCCAGGGAAGTGGTTGAGTCACCAACCCTCGAGGTATTCAAGGAAAGTTTAGATGTTGTGTTGAGGGACATGGTCTAGTGAGAATTATTGGTGGTAGGTGGACAGTTGGACTGGATGATCTTGTAGGTCTTTTCCAACCTTGGTGATTCTCTAATTCTATGAAATAACTGATACATAATGCATTCCGCTTTGCAGCACATTAGCAGCTGAAACAGGTAATCATTTGAACAAGTTCAATGCTGCTGCATTATTTATCAGAGAAACTACATTAAGTGTCAAAGTCATACAGGCAGGCTGCCTGCTCATCCTGATAGCAGTCAAGTCATGTTTTATTGCTTGTTAATCATCACACACCAGAAGATTAAGTTTCTGCACAGAATTCTTGCCCCAAGACATGGCTAGTAAAATTAAAAGTGAAACTCGGAAATAGCATCCTTCATTATCTACTTCTGTTTTTAGCTGATTTTTTATGTATACGTTGCTTTCTACACCCAAATTAAATGTGTAGCTTCTCTTCTCCTCCCTTCTTTAAAAATTTTTTTTTAAGTTCCACATATAATTTTCATTGCATGGGGATCATTTTGTGTAGCTGACTATACACTAGTTTTTTATTGCTGTTCATATTTGACATAAATATTCTCTATGTTGTTTTGATCAGTTGGATTTTTCTATTGCTCTTTCACAAATCTGTTCTCATTTTATTTCTTTCATGCTGCTTTGCTTCTGACACTTGAATTTCCATCTAGAATTATCCTGTGTTCAGTCGCATATGACCTTTTCCTTACACCTTTCTCTGTGATCACTGACCTCTTTACTGTGCATATCCACTGCCACTACCCTTTATAATTCACTCAAATGTTAATCATTGTATAAATCTCATCATTTCATAGTTCTCAAAGCTTAAATTTTAAGACATCCCTTAAAAAGTCTCAATTCTTTATATACACATAGTACAATTAAATAATGTAATACAGTTTTCAGGTCTCAGAATATAAATGCGATATTTAATGGCATCTTGTAACTCAACTTTTATGATGATCTTGAAATAATCTCCTAACTCAGTCAATAGCACTTTTTCAAGCAAAGTCTTGAGAAGTGTGGTGGGACTAGTACAGTATGAAATTCAGACTGTTAGGGTAGTCTTTGTCAGAATGATAAGTGCGCCTCAGTCTTTGTGGCTAACTTCAGCTGTTGTGCCTGTGCTGGGAAGAGGTTCTCCAGGGAACAGAAACCATGCAGGGTTTCGTACATAGATCTCTACAGCCTTGTCCAACTCACAATTTGAATTCGGAAGATGATGTGCTTTGTCAGAAAGAATCTGCCTGGTGATTGATGAAACTAAGAGCCAGCAAGGGACTAGTGGTAGCTTCTCAGTGTCTTTCTTGAGTAGTCACACCAAGCAAGGCAGCACCATACTAACAATAACTATAGTAATTAATCTACCTGTGAGGTGCAGTACAGCATCAGTCCAAAACCAAACAGAAACAACATGAATGAATCATCTGGGCTCCACTCCTGCCCAGGTAATGGTGGGAGACAGCCGTGGCTGTGCCAGCTTTCCAGGCTGCAGCCTGCTCGTGCTGGTGGCTGGTCATGTGTGAGGTGTGCTGTCACATCCATCCCTGGCAACTGGTCCTCTTTGGAAGGCAGTTGTTCCTGTTAGAAAGCTAGCTGACCTGGAAAGTTTTTAAGGTGGCTAACTTTTCACACTGTAAAGATGTAGGGATTCCACAGGGTGAGGAGTTGGACTTGATGATCCTTATGGGTCCCTTCCAACTCGAGATATTGTATGATGGTTTCAGTGAAGTAAGTATGCACGGTCAATAGAAATATCTATATCGTAGTAAGTCAGTGAGGTTTTATAAATGAGTAAGTGCATTGAGCAAATTACAAAAGTATAAAAATCAAAGCAGAACAAAGGTCTGGCTACTAGCTGAAAATCCCCAAACTGTGCAACTGTGCAAAAACTATTTCTGTATGGCTTAACTTAGAAGAAAGGAATCTTGTGGAAGTATGCAAGTGGATATGCTGGGAAAGTTTAAACTTCTTGTCATTGTATATAGACCATGAAGAACAGAAGCAGGACTTTTTGGTTGCATTTGAATTAAAAGACATCTTGCGTTCTTCTCCATGCTGCATGGATTTGCATAATTTCCATTGATATGTAGAAAGAGCTGTACTTTCTTTCTTTTCATCCTCAAACTTTTAACATATTGACAGCAATTTTATAAATAAACTGGATAGTATAATATACAATAATATTTCATATGGGTTTCATAGGAAAAATTTTTAACTTTTAAAGCATTAAATACACAGTAGTTTTCTCTTAAACTAATCTAAATTGTATTTAAATTTTTGAGAATTCAGTTATGTTTTTATGCATTGTGTCTGTATTATATCTGCACTTTCATCTTTGTATAAGGTTCATATCTGTCAGGGGCAAAGATTCAGGCAGTGGGGTGAGAATGTCCTTTGTAAGAGCAAATGCATAGTATACACAGTGCATTGTAGCATTGAAAATCAGCACGGAAGTCCAAAACAGAATCAGTTCAATTCATATTTGGTTTTTAAACATTTTGCAAAATAGTTGATGCAATCAAATGATTTTCTGTAAGTAAAAGAGCAATTGGAAAGTTCTGATACTGTGCAAATGGAATACTGTGAATTTGCTAATCTGCTGGGAAGCTTGTGTTTTTGGTGGTCATTTGTCCTGTCTTCCTTTTAGGAATAAAGATTTATTCGTAAGAGTACAGGAGAAAGGAAATGGAGAACAATGCCTGGTTAATTACTGGTGTTTCCATTTCACTGAGGCTCTATATGCTAATAGGAAAGTGTCCATAGTACTACTACAGACATATGCCAAAGAAATGTTTCAGTTTTCATGTATAGAATATGGTTAAATAGTTGTTTAGATAAATCTTTTGCTGTCCTAAGTTCTGTTGGTGCCCTGAGCAGTTTAATAAATGGAGCACAAGATTTTATTTACTTTATTTTCTCAAATCAAAATAGAGCATGGCCCAAAATAAAATAAAGACAAGTATAGATTCTGAGAACTATACATCCAACCACCTCCCCCCAAATCTGTATTCTTTGCCATTCTTAGACATTACAGATACTAATGTATACTCTGACACTAAATTTGAGAAAAATATAGTATGTACCTGAAAGGCCATCATTGATGTGTACTGGTTTTTATCCATATTTTTTAACTGTAGCCCTCTGGTAGAAAGGCTCCCATTTCTTCATGAGCTTCTTCAGCCCTGGCAGTTCTATCTGCTGTTCTGCTGTGCTTTCGTTTTTCCCTTGGATATGTGGCCTTTGCATTTGTCCTGTTGAGTATCTATTATACTGGAACTTTTTGCTTAGATCTCAAATTAGGAACAGTGAGCCATTGAATATGAGCATGTTTTGTAAGATAAAATTTATTAGCAGTGTTCCTGAAAGCCTTCCTATACTTACAGACAGAGTGACTGAATCAGTGTTTAACAGTTTTATTAAATTCAATTTCTTGTTATTGGGAAAATCCTATTCAGCAAATTGCTGATGCTTGCTATTTCAGTCACTTGCAGTCTTTGGAGAAGACAGCTGGGTTAATACATTATTGAATATTTTTAGAATCCTTTAATGCTGAGTTCACAGGAATCTCCAAGTAGACTTGAAAGCAGCAAAGTTTTTTTGAACAGTTTTTCTTTGAAGTTTCTAAGGGGCTGCTGCAGTGCCAGTAAAACTTAGTTCTGAAGGCTATAAATAACAATAAAACAATGACTTCCATTGGCAAGTAGTTCCTAATGATGGGAAGGGAAAGGAGGCCACTGGGTACATCAGGTGCAAATGTATACTAAACACTGTGATTGAATGGATCTGGGCAGAAATTAGGCTTTTTTAGGGAGAATTTTCCTCTGAATGAACAGATATTAGAGTGACTAATGAGACATAATATTTCCTGCATTGGAAAAAAAATATCTTCCAATGCAAATACACTTTCTTGGAGTTAAAATAGATGAGAGACCTTTTTCCTGTGTTGGGCTAAATCTTCAGGATGTAAGGAGCCTTGTTTTATTTTTTGAAATTGCCAGTTAGACCATATGGTTTTCAATGAACTGTCTGTTTATAAAGGAAATACAAACAAAACAGGCTATATTATGTACTATTTTATTACTGTTGTTTATTTTTGTTTTGCTTTATATATTATTTTTATGTATTATAGTAAAACAAAATTATTATGCTCTTACCTTTTTTCCCATTTTTCATAACTAAATGGTAACTCCACAATTTCTGATATCATGGTTTGAACTTTGCTTTCCTCCAGGTTGCTTCAGAGCTGATCAAAAAAACATCCCATCAGATATTGTCACTACAAAATATTACATTATTAAACTGTTCACCCTAAACCAATAACAAGAGGAGCAAAAGAATCACTGACAAATACCTATTTATTTAGAAACTTCTCGAATGCTTAAATATTGTTTCCTTTTAGCAGAAGCAAATACTTGAAAACAAATGAAGAAAGGGGGCTGTCAAGCTTCATATATTGAGCTTACCAGTAATGTAGATGGCCTCTTTTTGGTACTCAGCTCATTTATCTTTCCTTGAAGATATAGGAAGCCTTTTTATTCATACTGTTAGGTCAGCTACTCTCAGAAAAGAACACTGAAAATGGAAAATAATTTAGAAAGATTTGGAGCTGTTTGTACTCTTTAAAACAAAACACGCATTTATTTTGTAGATTGAGAGAAGAAAGGAATTGATGAGTACCAGTTGGCCTCCTTTAGGAGAGTTAAAATGGGCAGTAATTAACAGCTAGTTAGTTGTACACCATCTTGATCTCAGTGGAGGCTGCCTGGATAGGGGCCATAAATCCATACTGCAAATGAGAACAGCTTCAAGATGCTTGACTTAGCTAAATGAGACGGTAGCCCTCAGCTGCTAGGAAGCTGCGAAGACAGTATTTATTAGGTCAGTGTTTGGGA
Organism: Numida meleagris; assembly: GCF_002078875.1. Taxonomy (NCBI): domain Eukaryota; kingdom Metazoa; phylum Chordata; class Aves; order Galliformes; family Numididae; genus Numida; species Numida meleagris. The sequence goes on along the minus strand of NC_034409.1, from coordinate 59,982,384 downwards.
CTCACCAGTCTATTTCATTCCCTCTGGCTATGCAGGTGCTCATTATTGTTGACAACATATTTAGAGCTTCAGTAGTTTAATAGTGTGCTCTGTTTTCCTCTTGTAGGCATTTGGACAGTCTTTCTCGATTCACCGCAAAGTGGCTGAAGATGGAGAAACACGAGAAGAAACTCTCCTCCAGGAGTCTGCATCAAAAGAAGCTTATTACCTGGGGAAGATTTTGGAGATGCAGAATGAGCTGAAGCAGAGCAGGGCGGTGGTCACCAACGTTCAGGCAGAGAATGAGAGACTCACTGCTATTGTCCAAGACTTGAAAGAGGTAAATGGGTGTGTGCAAGAAGCAAGGGAGGGATTTTCTTGGAGTTTCTTGCACTGATTTTTACTGAATCAGGAAAATGCTACAGGATGTGAAGAAGCTCACCTACCTACCAGTCTGTGATCCTCCTGCAGGCCTGCCAGCTTGAGGGGCTGTGGTTTAGAAAGGGAAAAAAAAGGAACTCTTATTATGATTTTTAAACAACAACAAACCTCTACCCATTTCAAGCAGCTATAATTTTCTAGGTACTCCTAGCATTTTGCTTTGTATTTTACAGTGCCTACATGAAAGTGCATTTTACGCAATTCTTTATTTTTTTTTTTTAAAAAAAACAACTTATGATATTCATACAATTCCTTTTTTTTTCTCACCACCCATACTGTTACTCAGGTATTTTTTTGGAATTGCTTGCATTAGCTAAAGCTTTCAACAGTTGTCTTCTTCTTAAAAGTCAAAATGCACGCATGCTCATGTTCAGAAAATAGGCAACATTAAGGAAGCCAAATGTGGTCGCTGGCCACATGGGAAACAGTGGTTATTATTTTCAAAGGATAAATTAGTAATGTTTAATAAATCCCTTTTTTTTCCCCTCTAAATCTAGAAGTTTAGACAAGTTATTATTTCTTTCATGTTCCACTTCAGTGGAGGACTGATCAAATTTCAGTGACTTATTCTTTCTGTGTAGGCAGTTAGTTTGCACAACTCATGGTGAAGTTCAACACAAGACTGTGCAAGGGAGGACTGTGATTGTTTCATTTGGCACTGAGTAAACTGGCTGTTGCTTAAATTTATCATTCATACAAATCTCGATTGTTCTATTACATACCTCTACAGTTTCAGTTCTCTACACAGAGCAGAGATGTACTTGGGGGAAGGCAGCAGTTGGTAGTAACCCCACATCTCCCCTGGTTCCCTCATGAATACTTGGATATGGGGGCTCCCCACTATCCAGCTGTGAGAAAAGACCTTTCCTAGGTGATTCTGGATGACTCTTCCTACATGTGAACTTATGAAGATTACATGTTTTCTATAGCTGAGTGGAATGGCATCCTCTTAACTTACAGTAACCCTTGGGACTGTATCCTTTACTCTAGGTTTAAAGATTATTGTGCACAAAAGGATGAAACATTTAATTGTTGCACTGAACTTGCATGTAGTACAAGTTGGATTTCAGTACGAAATAAATATATGCTATTTATTTCCAATAGTCAAATGAAATATGTGATTATGATTGCTGTCTCAGTGGTTGGCAAAAAATAAGAAAGAAAATCAAGTTTACATCTACCTACTCATCCTGAAGTCATATCCTAAAAGATCTGTATGTGTAGCCAGCTCTGTGCTTACCTAGCCACTTGGGTAAAGCTTGCAAGAGAGCAGAAGCCTTTTAACCTGGGTTCAGTCACAAACAACCAAGTCAGAGGAGATGTGTTTGTCTTTGTACTTGATTTCTTCCTCAGGGGTCTCCTTGGGTTCCTTCAAATGCAAAACTCCCATTTTTCTGACATGATTATTGATCTATAAGTTATTTAGAAGGCAGTTTCAATACCTCTCCTCCCTTGAATATTGATTGTCCTCATTTCTTTGGAGATAATAGCAACCCTTAGTGTGAGACCAGCTGCAGCTATTTCCTGTTCTAATGCTAAATAGAAACAAGCCCTAGTAGTTAATTAAAGTGTGTGGCAATAATTTGCTTGAATATAAAACAGGCTGATAAACCATTTATTTATAAGATGATACTGGACCACAGGTACAAAGTCCTTTACCGTGCTGAGCTTAGTATTTCATGGAACTACAATCAATGTATTTTAAAAAAAAAATGGGATTAGTCCTTTCACCTCATTGCTTAGCTTACACTAGACTCTGTTAATGATTGTTTGGATATAGTAATATACAGAAGGTGATTGATACTACCATGGGCTGTTAGGCATCCTGTCACAGTGAATTACATTGTATTTCACCTTGTGCTCAGGGGTCTCATCCTTGTACCAAGCTCAATTATATAAATCCCAAGTCAGTAACATCCAAGTGGGTGCAGGAAGAAGGTGCCCTTCTGAAATCTGTCCGCTTGGATCTGGGTATGGCTAACAGGCAGTGCATGGCTTACTTCAAGTTTTGATAGCACTAAGATAGGAAAAAAAGCCAAAAACATTGATTTTAATGCCTGGTGCATTTTGGTGTAAAGACAGTCATTAGAAGATGCCACAGGTTGACAGCTACAATGAGAAAGTAATTTGCCTCTTTAACAAGTTCATTTGACAATCTAGTTAGAGGAAAATATGAAAGAAAGAATGGTCTTTATGTGAGCAGCTCTACTGCGTGATGGAAAGATGTATTCTGGATTGAAGTTACTTGGCTGTATTCCATCTTCCTCCCCATGTCCCCCAGCCCCCTCCCATCTCTAGTCTGTCCTGGGAGTTCTCTTTTGAAGAGGTTTGGCTTTCTGAATTTGCTCAGAAATTCATAGCTATATGAAAGCCTGTGAGCATTTTCTGAGCCATCACAATACACTCACATGAATGCTGATAGCTTTTAGGAATCTTGGGAATTCCATAGCCCCAGAGTTTAAAAATTCATGCATGTTTGCAAGTATGTGCCGCATAGTCACAGTTGATATCTGCAGGGCATCTTGACCTGGATCCCTTTTGCTATAATAGGCTCAGGTCTCTGGAGATTCTGTATCTCATTCTCAGAAAGCAAACAAACTGATTTCAATGCTCATCATTAGAAAAAAGACATGTTTTGGAGAAACTGAAGTATCTGTTTCACACTGATGCTGGAGGATGAACCAGGGATCTATGTACCCAGATGGCTTTTTAGATCCATGTTAAAATGATCAAAAGAGTAAAACACTGACAGCATAATTTATGATGTAATAAAGCTCCTTTCCAACAGTTTTGGATAGAAATATTATCTCCTGGGTAAATAAAATATACGTTTTGGGAACTAGGTAGATTTTTTCATTCTTTTCTCCCACCAACACCTCAGATATGGTAAGCAGAATGCTATTTGGAGATTTTTAAGACTGTCCTAAGCTGAACCAGAAAATATCCTGATTTTAAAACTGATGTCAGTCAGAGACCAGCTTTCATGTATTTTGTTTGTTGTATAGTTTAAGGTGGATAGCCTCTTTGTGTGAGATCAGTAGGGTTATTCGCCCATTTAACCTTTTCCAGTTGCATATGAAGTGCCCATCTTTGTTCAAAGGGTCAAAGGAAAAAAAAACTTGTAGAATCATATTTTAAAAATATAATCTTTTACTGTTTTCCAGTGGTTGCTTTTTTTTTTTTATTTAAAAACACTGTGTTTACTTACAGTCAGGAGATGGGGCACTGTTTCTTCTATTTTTGCTGCTGAAAAATCTTTCCTTATGGTAACCGTTAAGTAGACTTTGTTGGTGAATAGCAAGGACGAAATCACTTCACTGAGAAGCTGATAACTTCCAGACAGAGGTGGCCCACGAGCACAAATGATCCAGCACAGAGTCTGGAGCAGAAAGTTATTTCAATGAGATCGTGTTCCTCCTCCATAAGGAGGCTGAATGCCTTAGATCTGCATGTCAGCCTCAAAACTGGTAGCAGCTGGAGGGGAAAATGCATGAGGTGAAAAAGGGAAGCAGGGGAAGCTGTGAAAAATGAATATGAAAGATGCTAATGCAGTGTGAGTTTTGCAGGTGTTATGAGACTGGGATTAGGATGTGTGTGAGGTCAGTCAATGAATGCTTTTGTGCCTGAAGAGTCTGGCAGGTGCTGCTCAGCTCTTCCCAGCACTCTCACATTCATGAAACAAGACTAGAGAAAAAGAGAAAAAATATCCTACGTATGTGGAGAAGTAAAGAGTTAAACCACATAGTCTGTGCTGCTAAATGTCACTGCAGCAGCTGCTGGGCTTGCAGAAAGAAATTAGCACCTGGGTACCTGCAGTTCGGGAGATAACAGATGAACAGGGAGGTTTGTTGTACCAATGTTAATGAGCCATGGCAACAACATACATCTGGGCATTTGGAGAGCAAAACCAGGGATAAGAGCAGTGGAAAGTAGATAGGGAAGAAAAAATAAAATAAAAAAAAAAAAAACAAATTGGTGAGGGATTATGTGCTGAAACCAGGTGGGAAAAAAAAATCTAAGATTAAGTTTTGTAGCCCCCCTGCCCTTGAAATCAATAGCTAAACTTTTATTCGCTTTAGTGGTATAAAGATCTTGTACTAATCAGGAAGAGCATGAGAGTGATGGCTTGGACTCTGCGGGGAATATGTATATGATGTGAAGCGTCAGCACTTGTTCAGGGTGAGTTATTACAGGAAGTATCCCTGCTAGCTATAGCCATTTCAGAAATGCAGCTTCATGCTAGTGGCTACACCTGCATTCTGAAAAATATGTACGTGAGAAATGAAAAAAGTGATATTTTATACTAAATACAACTTCAAAAAATTCCTAGCTGGCTATTTCTGTTTAAAAAATGATATTTTTTGAGTTTGAAGAATCAGAAGAACTTCGTTTTTCTCTCGTTTTTGACAATTCAAAATAAAGCCTAAAAACTTTAAATGTGAGTACATGTCTAGCAAATACCCACACCAATTTCATGTTCTTTTGTTGCTGAGGGGTTAGACTATAACAGGATCTGGGTACATAGTGCTTCCTGCTTAGTACAGGGCATAGTTAACTCCAGAACAGATCCTTAGCAAACTCGTCTTGCAGGCTCCTTCTGTCTGTAGGAGCCTCTGTTTCTACCTGTAGAATTTTCTGCCCACCTAGTGGTCTGTTTGAGACATGTCCAGGAATACCTCTGGCTTGGGCTCAAGTCTGCTACTACTCTGTTGCTGGACACTGAGAACTTGCTGAGGTGCCTCTGGGATCTCCCAAGGAGATGTTTCGCCATCTGACCTCATCCTTGGGTATATTTAGTGCTGACCTAGTTGGAGGAGAGAGAGAGTGCCAGCAATGTCCTACACTCTGGTTCCATGATAGGACAAGGGGAAAAGGTTTCAAACTAAAGAGGGGAGATTTAGATTGGATATAACAAAAAATCTGTTTACAGTCAGGGTGATGAGGCACTGGAGCAGGATGCCCAGAGAGGTGGTGGATGCCCCGTCGCTGGAGACACTCAAGGTCAGGCTGGATGGGCTTCTGAGCAACCTGATCTACTTGTGGGTGTCCCTGTTCACTGTAGTGGGGTTGGATGAGATAGCCTGTAAATGTCCCTTCCAACTCAAGTGATTTTATGATTTTTTTGAATGCAGCAAGGTTTGAGACTCAAATATCTTCTCTGACTGAGGGAATATGAATACACTTCTCCCTCTGAAGAAAATGCTTCAGCAGTCAGTGACAGGCTATTTTGGGGGTGAGATTCCTTTAGATGAAGCTGTTCCACTTTGTTGAGGGGATAGTTAGTTCTTTGTGGGTCAGAGTGAGGAAGTTCATAATGAATGACTGTAGCCTAAGGGCTACACCCACTCAGCTGGGAATAGGGAACTAGATCTAGTCTCTTTTTCAATTAATGTTTAATAAGAAATACTTCAATATTAATTGAAGCAGAGACCAGAACCCCTGTCTCTCCTCTGTGAGGTTGGAGGGAGGTAGCTGCAGGTAGCAAATGAGGAAACTTTCTCCAGCACTGTGTTGGATAAAGCTGGAAAAGGTTACTAAGTCCAGGAGAGGAATCGCTGCCATGAACTGTGCGGGGATTTAAGACGCTGCAGTGTTGACAGTCGCAATGCATGCAACATCCTTCATGAGCTCACCTGGCTCCCTCCTGGTGTGGTCCCGTACTTCCCAGTGGCTGCTTCCACAGAGCTGTCCTGCTGAAGGATAGGAGTTTCTTTTGGCATTTTCACTGATCAAATAAAGCCTGCATTATAAACGTATTTATCAGCTACTAACATTATACAGGTACTTGCAGCAATGGTTTCATTTCTAGAGAAGAAAAAAGAAATAGTGCTGAAGTATTCAGCGCAGCTGTCATTAATGGTTTCTTCATCTTAATGCACCTCCATGCAAACACTGCTTTTTGCAAAGAAGCTGCAGAAATGTGATGCAAGAGCAGCCTATGGAAATTGTTATAGATGTCACAGCAGCCAGGGAGTGACAGAGAGATAACAGAACTGTTTATCTTGTCAGGACAGCTCTCTTGTCATAATTTAGGATAGTATTAGCATAGTCTCTATAACTGACTATCTATATTTACATTCCTTTGGTTTAGGAAGTTTCCTTCAATTGAACTGGCTCTAATTTAGGCTTAGAATATGAATTTATTATTTTGCTAACTGGTAGGTGCTTTTCTCTTTCCTCTTTTTGGAAAAGTCTGCTCAAGGGAGATTTTCCAGCTTGCTGGTGCCTAGCCAGCCTCATAAATTCTTCTCCCTCCTTTAATGGCAGTGCTAAGGTTTTAGCAAACTTTTTGACTTCTTGAGACAAAACAAAATGTGTTGTTTCCTTCAGCTTTCAGAAAATCTATTCAGATAGAATGAGAGATAACGACTTTACATTGCACCAGGGGAGGTTCAGGTTGGATACTGGGAAATAATTCTTCTCAAAATGAGTGGTGAGGCATTGGAACAGGCTGCCCAGGGAGGTGGTGGAGTCACTGTCCCTGGAGGTGTTCAAGAACCATGTGGATGTGGCACTGAGGGATGTGGTTAGTGGACATAGTGGGGATGGGCTGATGATTGGACTAGATGATCTTAGAGGTCTTTTCCAATCTTAATGATTCTATGATTCTATAGACTTTAATCCTAATTACTATAGAACAGCGTAATGTTCTGTAACACATGAAACTTTATTCCTGTTTGCTGACCCACTAAAAATCACATTCCCCTGTGCATGTGAGTCTTATCTGAATATCTTCAAAACCATGCTAACATTTCCTGTAAGCAGCTGGGTGTTAGTGCTTTTCCTGTGAAGGCATGTGCTCTATCCAGACAGGAGAGCTGCAGGACCTCCTGGGGCTTTTGACTGAGTATGGTGGACAGAGATCCTGTCCCTGTTCTGAATTCCTATCCTCCTGATACGGTCTGCAGAAAATCAGCAGTGTATGTTTGTGAGGCAGTATGGACTGGGCAGAGCTGTGGATTTCATCTTCAGTGATGTTTGCTAACAGAGCTTTTTGTATCTAGTTTTGACCTAGTTTGTGAAGCAGTTTTGTGAGGGCATTGTTTTATGGACTCAGATACTGATACTTGTTACTTTTCTATCACTGTCCCTGTTTACAGAACTTTACTGAACTTCTTTCTGAAAAGACACAAAATGTCTTTCTTTAGCTTGGAGACAGAAAAATAAATTGAGCTGTGATTTGTAATCCTACCAAGCCTCTTCTGGTGCAGTGTGAGAGAAATACCCTGGCAAGCTGATAGTCTGTTTCTCAGAGGAGCTCAAAGTATGGGCAGCAAGACCTGTCCAGGTCTGATTGGCTTGTGTTGACTGCTCCAGAGTACCCTTATCAACTGATAAAGGTTTAATTAGGAATCTGCCATTCAGTTTCATCTACTTCCCGGTTACCATTAAACACTTTCTTATGGTTCCTGTTTCACACATTGGCCAACAAACCACTCGCTCCAGCAAGTGAAACCAAAGGTGGCCTTCTAAGATTTGTCTTCACATTTCCTGAAATGTGGCTTATAGTCCTATAATTGCTCATAACTTTGCCATGTTTGCAAGCACATACTCCTCATGAACAACAAGTGCAATAAAATAGGAAGGTTACTGGCGTAGGACAAATACATTTTGCTGTGACGCTATTTTCTTGGGGTGATCCTCAGCTCATTGTTCTGCTGGTTTCACATCCAGATATAGCTGCAGTCTACCCAAACCAAATTTGGTTGCTGGCATTTCCTGTTAATGAGCCCGGAACAATGACTTAGGATGCAAACTTGTGATCTGACACATGCATGACACTATTTTCTTTGGCAGTGCTCGGGCATTTAGCTCTTCTGTGAATAAAAGAATCAAACAATGGACAGTAGGGAGGTCAAAAAAAGGCCAGGCGGGATAATAGAGCATTACCAAGGGACTGTTGCATAAATACAGAGTGCCTTGTTATAAACACTCTAATTCCCAGTTTCCTTCAGAAAGGGTCTTTTGCAAGGCCTCACATAGAAAATGAAAGAGTGTGTACCTTCAGCTGTGCTCCATAATCTCTAGGCACTGATTAATCAAGTCAGGACCTGGCAATGAACTGTTCTTACATAAGGTCTGGTGAAATAATGACCTCTTATTTGTGCTGAGGTAGCATTTGGAAGCCTTTTGTGTACGCCCATGGACAAGGTATTCTGTGAGAACACACAGAGAAAACAGTGGTGGAAGCCAGAGGTAAATGTGTTTGAAAAGTAGTCAGACAAACTTTATGGAGAATGGGACTGTCAGTGCTTACTGCACCTGAAGGTCCAGGCCTAGTACCCAGTTGGGAAATTTCCTCAACCCTGTGATGCTGGGAGAGGATGCCAGGAAAAGCATCATCATACAGTGTCCCCATTTCTTGTGTTTTAGGCACATGTTTGTGGCCACTGCTGAAGGCAGGATATCAGACAAGCAGTGCTCCGAACGAACGAAGTGTTAGTTCTGTGCATCCTCTTGATTTTTTTTTGCTTTTAATGCATAACTTTGCAGACTTGTTTTTGTTTCTGGATGTTTCTCATAAGGACTGCTTATGCTGAGTCAGTCTTTTCAGTATTAATTTTCTGGTTATGAATAACTTGGGCTATGTCTATTCAAGTGGTGTGGAGTAAGAGATTTTGGCAGTGTTCGGATTTAGCTGCGTTGCCAGTTTTTGAAAATCCTTGCAATATGATCTGGACTCTTCAGGAGCATTAGCCCAGGAGCAGTGCTGATCTGTACCTTGTGACTTCATTTGCCTGGGATTAAGTGAGAAAGAAGGAATACTCTGGTTGCCAAACTTCCTGAAGCTCAAGGAATGGCTTAAGCTCTGTTTGAGATAAACTCAGCAGGAGAAGGAGAAATTTTTGCTGAAAGTCTTCACCCCCTGGGTGCACGAGTAAGTCGAGCATAAGTCTCAGTAACTGATAAAGAATATTAAACAAACAAAGAAAACAAGTTTGTTGTCCCTCCTCCAATTAATTCCCTTTAGTGATAATTGGAGCAGTTTCCAGTCTTACAAAAAGGAGAAGAGTTAAAGCTTCTCTGAGAGACCGACACTGTTCTTAGCAGCCCTTCAACGTTAAAATGTGCCTGGCAGTTGCAGAATGTTTTATGCCTTAAGGACTCCTTGGGGTTATACAGACAGTAAATGTGTTGCATTCCCAGCCATCAGCGCACAAACAGTGCAGTCACATTTCTTTTCTCCTGGGAGCCCCATGTGCACTGTAGGTCTGCCTGGCTTAACCTCCTGCTGTTGACTTTCTTCCCTTCACTGCATACAGATGCATCACTGTTCTCCTAGCCTGCTTTCTCCTTAGCTCTTGACACCGCTCATGATTAAGCAGTACAGAACTGGGGTGGTTGATTCAGAGATGAGCTCTACCAAGCAAATCCAAAATAGCCTCCAGTCTCTTTTGGAGCTGTCATTAGTACTTGGACCAGGAGAGAAACTCATCATGCTGATCACACATGGACAGCAATCACCAGCTGGGGCACCCTGCTTCTACATCTGCCCTTAATTGTTCAAAACCCATATTTATTTTCAGTGATTTTTTTCTTGTCCTTTAATCAATACTGATTTATTTTTAAGGGTTTCTCCTGGGACTTACTAGGTAATTTTCAGAAATGATATTTACCTTTTCCTAGGAAAATTTCTTAAGATGGCAGGGCAGAGAACATTACTATTGACCTTACTGCGGGGCTGGATGATGTGTTGGATATACAGTGAGGCTGAGCATGATGTACCTAATAGATATATTTGGTTAACTGATGTCTAGTAATAACTTCCTTGGCAAAAACAATACAAAACAAAACAACTCCCCCCAAAAACAGCAACAACAAAACCCCCAAACAAACAAAAAAAACCACATAGAAGCAAGATCTATGGAACCCTGAAAAATATGAGAAAAAGAAGGGGTTTATATTGTTCATGCTCTGTATGATGGCATCTTCTATTTTGTATTCACTCAGCTTACATTACAGGAAACAGAACTCTGCTCTATGCAGCAATGTGATGCCATCTTTGAGCATGGCCCTATGTGGAGTAGGTTCTTGTGCTCAGATTCCTCTTCTGCCTTAAGCCCCCAAACTCATTACCAGTTTGGCACTGGTATAAATTGTTAATAAGTTCTTGGCTTTCACTATGTATGCTAATTGTGCTTTCTGCAAGAAACTCTGTTCTCAAGGGGAAAAATGTGAGAAAGATGACAGGACGGTGAACAGCAAGAAACTCAAATATGCCCCTTCTTTTTCTCCCTTTGCCTTTATTATAGAATATGAGACAAGCTGGTTATTTTTAGTTATTCTCAGCAGTTAGTGCCAGTCAGCATCCAGGAGAAGGGCAGTGAGTCAGGCAGAGGTCAGACAGTGTTATCACCCTTTCATTGTGATGGTCAAATCCACTTTTAAGCTTCAGGATTGAGAGAAATGCACTTTTGCTGGCGAATGTTTTAGACGTGTACGTGCAGATGCTCATACATAATCAGAGCTTGTCTGCTGCTGTGACATGATTGTTTTAAAAGCACATCAAATAGGTGGAAATAGGCATGAGTGCAATTTTTGTCTTCAGTGCTCATTCATTCTGGCTGGTGGACATTTGGCTCTTTCAGCCAAATGTGTCTTGAAGGCATCGTAATAGATGCGTGGTTTTCACTTTGGCGGGTCAGGATGTCTGCTCTGATTCTGGCTGTGAACTGTATGTGAGAAATCGCTGTGGCATTACGGTGTCAGCATCAGAGTGGGGTGGGCTAAAAATGGGCCATGTCTCTCCCGTTGTGCATAGCTCTTCATGAAAGTAAGGCTCAAAAGCAGTACACTTCGTTAATACAACACTGTGAGTTGTGGCTAACGATACAGGATAGTTTCTATTTGTTGCTCATATTCCTTCCTGTCTCATTTTACCAAGGGAAGCAGCAACACAACAGCAGTGAAAAGATACCACATTCTGGGTTTGTGCTTAGTAGCTGTACTTGACTAAAATTGCAAGGGCAAAACTCTGGTCAGTGTGGAGAAAGCAAAGTGGATCTTTCCTAAATCGCTTTTCTGAAGTGGTATTCTCATGTGTCTGCAGCTCTCAAGTGAGGCATGCACAGATCTGATGATCAATGAGAAAAGCAGGGAAGAAAGAGAGGGAGATCTAAACAAAAAGTATGGATAGGGGTTGGTTGTTGAATAACTATAAATAAATCAAACAGAAGAATTCAATATTTTGGCTTATATCACATCATCAGCAAGGTTCCACAAATTCATTTTGGTTTGGTTTGCTCCAAAAAACTGTCAGAAGAAGGATGGCTTGGGTTTGTTGTCCAAGTTTTCAAATACAGACCTGCAGGCTTCAACTGTAGAGCTACAAACACTTCACAAGACAAGAACTTTCTATTCACAAGAAGATCTAAGCATGTTTTGAAGCAGAAAAAATGAAAAATACGTAGGAAAACATTTGGATAGGCTTATTGATGACGCTTTCAGATGTGTTCCTAGGCATCTTGTAGAGCTGGTACTCACCTTGTCTTGGCTGCAGTTCTAACAAACATTTTACTGTTTGACAGGCAAGAAATAGACGTAGACTTACATAATCAGTGTGTTTTTGACACTCATTTTGGAACTAGATGGTCTTTGATGTCCCTTCCAACCAAACCATTGTATGACTCTGAGAGTTTATTGTAGATTTTTGAGACATCATCAGAATATTTTTATTTTTATTTTGGAGGCTAGAAGATACAGCTGATTTATTTTTAATACAGCTTCATCTGCTCATGCTCTACAAATGTCACTTGTGATTTGAAGTTGATCCTCTGATAGCTTCCATGTATTTTTACATAGTTTTCTGTTTTTATCCCTTGCAAACACTTTTAAATAGCCAATTATTAATTTTCTATGACACTTTTCTGGTACTTCAAAACTTCTGAAAGGGCCTTCCTCCCAAACTGATTGCATAATTTCTTTTCACCAACTTTGTTCTGAGATGCAATTATACTGGAAGAAACCATTTTTAAAAATAAATCCTCTGTGGGCTGTAAGTGAAATTGAATCCTAAATTGCTGATAAAGTTCAAAAATACTATTATATTGCTCGTCCATTTGAAGTTGTATTGACATCCTCAAGGGAAAGAAATAGTCTATGTTGAAAACAAGCAAACAGACAAACCTGATGTGGGCCTGGAAATTTAAAACAGGAAATATGCAGCCCTGATGATGTTTCTGTTTAGGAAACCCTCCTCATTTTAGCATGTTATCAGTAGCAATAAGCTCTTTTTGTATCATCAGCTGTGATATAGGGCAGCTACACCACCTGCCTCCTTCTGAATTCAGGCTGTAAATTGCATGGGTGACCTAGAGACTATTTTGCAGGAATGCAAAGAATACTCTTAGCTTTTTACTACAGCAATCACAAAGGCAAAGCAAACCAGCTACCAGCTTGGCTCCAGCTGTATTTTGATAGTAGATTAATCAGTCTTTCATACCCATTTACTTTTGGGAACCATATTTCCTTTGGAGACAAAGTAAGTGCATCATACAAACTGAAACTTTTAAGTTCCCCTAAAATAGTCCTCGTTCTTGTTCTTAGCCAAACTCAGAGATATTACTGATTCTTTTCAGAGTCATGTGCTGCAGCCTCTGTAACTTTGTGCCTTGAGGTGGGAGGAGCCATGATAATATATTTAAAGGCAGGAACAGTTAGCAAAAATTATTCTTCAACTAAAATTGGAATACCTCTTGCTTCCAAAGGCAGCATAGTAATTGGAGATGTTTTTCAGTCCTGTTGTTTTTTTATTGAAAACTATGGCAATAGCTTAGAGTGAATTGGAAAGAGAATCTTTCTTTCCATCAGGAACCAAATGCAAAGATTGGGTTGTGGTTGTGTGTTTCATATCATACTGCACTGACCTTTGGCTGTAAGCAAGCCCAGAACCATCAAAACAAATAGGTTGGTTTGTTATTTTTTTCATCAGCCCTTAAAGAAATTTAGCCATGGCTGTTTTTTTCCTGTCCACTACTGCAGCAAAATTCTAGTATGAGCCATGCCACCTTACAGCATCTGAAATGTAAAACCACACTCATTTTCATTACATGTATTTAGGCATTTTGGTCTAATAGTTTATGTTGTACTTTATAGGAAAACTTCCCTTTTAGTTTCCCTTGATGTAGCGGAGGTAGCTCCAGACACCGCCTCATTTAAGACCTTGAAGGTCTAGTTACATCTAAAGCTTATGCTGTGCCTGAAAACAGTTCAGACCCTATAATGGTGTCATTCAGTGGTGCGGGAAAATAGGTTGTGATAACAAAAGTAAAGTAAAATGAACACATCACTTCCTCCACTGAAGCACGTAACTCAGGAGCTGCTGGAGTTGTGGTGCAGAGCCGTGTCTCATCTTCTCCTCTGGCTTTCTGCTTTCCATCTCTTGCCTGTAATTCATTAGAAAATGTCATTATTTCAGTGTGATCGAGGTTAGCTTCTAAACATGATTTATCAGTGCCTCCTCTTACAAATACACAGATGAAGGCTGTGTTTTAGCTGTTTTCCAGTTAAATTCACATTCTCTTTGTTCCTGCAATTTTCACTTTATAGTGTGGGGCTTTATTGCACAGAATTGATAGCCTATTATTGTTCAGCCAAGGGTGGGGAAGAATAATTTGCTGTGAGAGATTTATATGAAGTAGACATTTTGCCATTGGTGAGGAAATGATTTTCGTGTTCTTCAGAACAGAAATTGATTTTCTTTTAAGTAAATGTTTTCCTTGAGTTTTAGAGTTTTCCTATATTTTCTGTATGCAACAGAACAACCAAACCACTGATGGTGCATCTCCCTCATTAATGTAATGAACAGTGTGCAGTACTGCAGGTTGAGCATCATGAGGGCAGAGTACAGGGGGACAGTCGTCTCCCTCACCCTGCTGGCCACATCTCCTTTGATGCAGCCCAGAATACTGTTGATCTTCCAAGCTACAAGTGCACACTGCTGGCTCGTGTCCAGCTTTTCATCCACCAGAACCTCCAAGTCCTTCTCTGTAGAAGAACTCTCAATGAGTTCTTCTCTCACTCTGTACACCTATCTGGGATTTTTTCGACCCAAATGCAACACCTTGTACTTGGTCTTGTTGAAACTCATCAGGTTCGTATGAGCCCACTTCTCATGCTTGTCCATGTCCCTCTGGATGACATCCCTTTCTTCTGTTGCATCAACTTCTGCATTCAGCTTGGTATCAAACATGCTCGATCGCAATGTCTGTGTCATTGATAAAGACATAGAACACTGCTCCCAAGCTGAACCCCTGGTGTATGCCACTCGTGACCAGCCTCCACCTGGGCACAGAGCCATTGACAACAACCCTCTGACTGTGACCATCCAACTGATTCTTTATCCACTGAATAGTCTGTATTTCTCCAGTTTAGAGATAAGGTTGTAGTATGGAACCATTTCAAAGGCCTTACAGAACTGTTCATAATGTAATGCTGATGTCTAAACTGTCCATAGTCTTTCATTCCAAGGAAAAAAAGAAAGTTTCTGTCTCAGCCACAGAGCACTGTATTTGATAGGTGAGTCATTTTCTCATATTATGGAAATGATAAAGATCATCTGGATAAGCGAGGACTAGCGATTCCTGTTGTTACCTCAGTGGTGCTGCCATCTGTTCAGCTCCCTGTATACTTGGTGAGCTAATTTTACCAATCTGTTCTTATAGCACACATTAATACTGTTCATGGAAGAGATAAAATACTACATAAATGCATTCTGTTTCCAGTAGGATTTTTTTTTTTTGAAAACTATGTTGTGTTTCACAAATCCTCTACCTCTTTATAAATGTTTTGTTTCTCCTGTTGGTCAAATGCTTGCATTGTCTTCTGACTATGCTCTTAAGTTCTTAAGGTATATAGTTTATTCAAATTTACTGTAATCAAATGAGTTTTTTCATCTAATGAAGAAATTAAGGTGCAGAGGCTGAGGTTCCAAGTTTTAATAACCGTGTGTCCTCTTGCATTTGAAAGTTCCTTTGACATTCAGTGATGTGTGTTGCAACCTGAAGCTCAGAAATTCCCGAGGTTCTTGTATCCCCAGTGCTAACTGAAATGTATGTTTTCAAGTGCTCTTGATTAGTTTTTAACTATGCTAGTATGAATCTGTCAGGTACTTCTTAATAACCTGCAAGAGAAGATGCAAACTGTCATGCTGCAGCTTTCTTTCACATCTGTTTAGTGTGGACTTACCTTCCTTTCTGGTTTTCTGTTAAATTATAGGGACTTGCAACTGGCTTTTTCTTTAAAAGAAAGCTTCTTCAGGAAATTCCTTCTTCTGCATCTACTCCTTTCTTCCATTTCCCACTTGCTTTCGATGTTGTGTGCTGTTGCTAAATCCAAGTTTCTAATTGAGATTCTAAGCAGGAAAAATTGCATCATTTGCTTTTGTTCTTCCATGAAAGCCCATATTAATGGAGACTGCCTTATATAAAGCAGTCCTCTTTCACCTTTGAGAACAAAGAAGAGTTCCTGTCTGTGGCATTTCAGTGTTTTCAAAGAGCTGTGCTGAGCCACGAGATGCTTTGCCCAAAGCCTTGACTGTCCTTCTTATCAGTGCAGCGCACAGTCAGCACCAGTGATGGCTTGATGAACATGGTACACATAGGAACTCCATTTATGAGACAGTTCCCAGGGCAGGGAGAAGAAGAGCCCTTGGTCTTGCTCAGAGCCTGGCAGAGAGCTGGTGCTTGACCTGAAGGCCACTGCAGAAACAGAGCTGAGCCACAAGCTGGTGCGCTCTTTGTGATCTGCTGCTGTCTCAGAAACGTGGGGTCTGATTCGAAGCTCATCAAACTGACAATATTTAAAAATTTCTCATACGCATTCTGTGAAACACATGCGTGTAATTCTGTAGTAGGAAGAAAGTCAGACTGAGGTGTGATTAGTCGATCTCTGACTAACCTTGATTACTACTCTCTATTTCAAGCAAACATTCGGGGCTTTATCAAATATATAAGAAAGGCGAGACACATTTTCCCAGGTATTAGCTGGCAAGTATTAAAATCCTTTTGATAACACATGACATTATTAACGCCTGATGAGGATGAACTCCGTCAATTAACATGCAGGGATATTATGATTTACCTTCTCCATTGCATGATTTAAACATATGCTAACTGAAGCACAAGCTAAAACATGCATTTTCACTGTAAGCAGTCATCTCGTTTGTTATTTGAACTGTGCAGACAAAAATTCTTATCCGTAGTGTTCCTCAGCCCCTCTTTTCTTACAAGCTGAGGGTCAAGAATATCCCAACTGTTTCACTGACGCTTGAGTCTTCTTTTTCAAAATGTTGGGTTTTTTTATTTTTCTTAATTAACTTTCCCCCGTGAATGTGAGAGAATGATTTTAAAATGAAGAAGGAACTTAGGAGGGAAAAAAAGAAAAGGAAAGACTTCGGCTGTCAGAAGGTGTGCTCAGTTTCATAAAGCTTTTGGGGAAAGCAGCATTGAGAGAGACCAGCCCATCCCTCTGCCCACAGCCCACTGGGAGAGATGGCTGCTGATTTCTGTTTTGTTTTTTGTCAGTGGGGGGATAATACTTCAGTTTTCTACAGCAAATAAACAGCTTGTCATCACTGGAGTACTAATGCACTTTGTTGATGAAGTTTGGTAAATAAGCAGCATGCAAGATTAATTTTTTTTTTCTTTCCTCTTTAAATGTATCTATTGTAGATGGTATTTGTATGTCTTTCATTAGCCCTGTTTAGCTGAAATGACAGATATTTGAGAGAAATTAGCCTTGATTACACATTCAGTACACTCATGCCTCTAGATAAAGAAATGGGAATAAGGAGAAAGGATTGGAGAGGCAGAAAAAAGATACTTCTTTGTGGTCTTCTCCCCACAAATAGTAATGGAGAGAAAAAAGAATACCCCAGGGATTGAATTGTTGGCGTTATTAGGCAGGGCAGGATGTTTTTATTGCTGAGCTTAGAACAAGGAAGGGCAGGAGAAGCTATCAGTACGGTGCTTACATTTGAAGCAAATTGTTTGAAAAGATTCATTGGGCATTGTCTGGGTCACAAAAAACACTCCTCCAAGAGAATGAGAAGAAAGAAAATGGAAGTCTATTTCAACAGCCTGTTTAGATTTGTTTGAAATCCATCTCTCTGTTATGAAACTAGCATGTCTGCTGTTAAGTATGTAGTTTACTTAAGCAGCTCCTAAATAAAATTTCAGCTTGATTAGTCACAAACAGCAGCCAAAGGAACTGTGGTAGAGCAGTTGCAGTCCCGTAATGAGACGGGGAAAGTTTAGGCTTTGTGCTACTTTCATGTATGAGCGCAAGCAAAGGAGACCATATCAGAAGGAGCTGTGATTCAGTGATGTGCTAGGTGAATGTCAAAGAACACATCTGAATTGTGCTTGTGTTCTCCTGAAACTCAGCTAATGCACTCTCTGAGGGACTCAGGAGTGTGGGGAAAACATTTAGGATTCAGTGGCTGGTATCTTCTTCATCCCTTTGTTGCTACAGGAGAGCTGTTTCCAAAAGCTTCCTGTTTAGTGATGGTAGCTGGAAAGATCCACAGAGAAATGAAGTTCCTACTTCCTCAGTACCCAAGCCAGAAATGGATTTTTAACTCAAGTCTTTGAACTGCACCTAGAAGAAAACCACACTTTATTGAAACCCAGTACCTCCTATGCTTTTAACATCTCTGATCCCAAAGTGGGGATATTCTCTTCCTAAAGCAGCTCAGCTCTCTCTTTGCTTGCTGCATCTACACTGTTCCTACAACGATGCCAGCTCGCTGCAAAGAAATGCTGGCCATGCTCTGGATCACCAAAATGGGTACTGTTTAAATTCCATAGGCTGGGCTCACATACTGCAGCAGCTCAGCCATTTGAGCTTCCATCAGCAAAGGCAGGATCAGGGCAAAGAACAGACAGGTGCAGTTGCAGGGTTAATTTTTCCTGTTGATAGCTGCAGTCTTCCACAAGAGATGCGCTAAAGCAGAATTACAAGTGCCACTTCTGTGTGGTTAAAGGTGAAATGTGGAGGCTATTGAACAAGCATTCAGTCCCTGACAGAGGTCATGCTTTGCCAAAAGTTATGACACCAGAAACACTATTTGTGGAATTTTTCCCGTTCTGCCCTCATATGTCATACATTGCACTGCACAAAGAGCATGTTGCAAGTGTGTAGGTATGATGCATATCCCACCTACCGTATGTGTATTTGTATGTAGGCATGCAATGATCAGAAAGATGCAAAGTGAATTCTGTGGGTAGAATAAAACCCAGTATAATCATTAAGAGCACAAGGAATTGTTAGCAGCTGGGGTCGTCTTCCTTATAGACACTGGTAGCAATATTTCAAAGATGGAAAAACCTGAGAATGGTCTGCAACTGTGTAGGTATGTGACAGGCAATATATTGATCAGTTAACGGAGGGAAGTTCATAAATCTCATCTTACTCCTCTTGCTTGTCTGAATCCTGACCTAGTTCAAGTGCAGTGCTGATTTTCCCCCACGAGGATAGCTGTTGTTTCACTAGATTGATTATTCTGCTGTGTTTTTTGCAGCGTATGACTGAATTCAGTCATGCTGTATCAAGCCTGTAGAGCATACAACAGAATAAGAATTGAAAAACTAGCTTTTAAACAGTTATTCACTGAAACTGCTTTTGGATTTCATCAGTAATAGTGTTACACCGATGTCTTGATCGAGTACTTTAAAAACTCAGGAAATTTTAAAGCCCTGTAATGAGCTTGGGACCATCCTCCAGTGTTCTATTTTTTATTAAAAATCGGGAAAGAAAAAAAGAAGGAGCAGAGGCTATCAATCAGCCCTGGCCTGCTGGGATATTAGAAAATAGAGGGAGCAGCTAAGACTTTGGACTGCAGTCCCTTATGCACAAGGATATTTCTTAGCTGGGGACATGCTGGGGGCTAGACAGCTGCCCCAGTCACGTGGGTGGCTGAGTTGGCACCCCTGTTTCACCCAGAAATCACCAGTTGGCCTTCAGGGTTAGAATTTGGAGACACTGGTATTGAGGTACATGAAGATTAGATCTGTCTTTGAAAAAAAAACAGCAAAAAAAACCCCCACCATTTTCCTATCTGCTTGTTGTGTGGGTGTGTTTTTCTGGATTTCTCTAAATCTGGAAAAAGAGTAGTTCTTGATTTGTCAGTGTCTTTGAGTGCAGCTTCAGCAAGGACAAAGGAGTGCTTTGCTCTCCTGCTGAGCAGGAAACTCTACAGTCCAAGGGCTGCTGAGTCCTTTTGTACTCACATGTGCTGTAGCCATTGTGGGGATGCTCAACATTTATCATAAGAATCTCTTTTCCTCATGCTATAAGGTGCTCATAGACAGTTATCAGTGATGTTGTGAATACTGTCTTTGGGTGAGCAAAGGGCTGTTTTAAGGTTTTCTGGGCATTTCCAGTTTAGTTCTTTTAACCACAACTTAATAATTCAGTAATCCTTCTCAGAAGGCTCCTGTTGTCAGACCAATACCCATCATCAGCTGTATGGAAGTCAGTGGAAACAATAGTTAAAAGGAAAACAGCAGTACTTTTAAAGGAAAATGCAAAAGAATAGGATAAATAGACAAATAAATAATTTCACTCTATTTTACTCCTTGAGTAAATACAGCATTTTATGGCATTTTGTTCTGTTTTGATGCCTTGAAGGCACTGAGTGATATTCAGTGGCTATTCAATTTCCAAAAGAATAATTGAATTCTAAGGTGGTACTGCCATGAACAACATGCTTGAATAACTCTCGCAGAGCGTGTTGTTAATAGTCAGCCCTTGCACTGTCTTACATTTGTATTGCCGTCCTGCGCACCAACCAGCAAGAGCCTTGTTTGCTCAGCCTTTCATGGACTAGATAAAAAACTGTCAGTGTAAAAATTATTAATGCTGACTGTAATAGATATGTGAAGTGGATCTGTGGAATATCCAGCCTGTATTAAAATGAATAAAGGGAAGGGCAGATTCTAAAAGCCAAGATAAGGTGTCAAACCAATTCATGTTGAACTGTCAAGTTTACTACAGTGTTACAGAGACACTTTCTGAGTACAGGTATTTCCACTGTCTGCATCAATAAATTCAGGTAACCTTTACTGCAGTTTATTTTATCAAATCTTCCATGCACCCATTTGTTTTCATGAATTACCACGTTAGCTGCTCTGAATTAAGATTATGTGTAAAATTCAGTCCTAAAGGATGCAGTTTATAGAGAGATGAAGTACTTATCCTCGTTTATGTTTGCCACCTAAGTCCCTCAGATATATTATCTGAAATAAAGATGCCAAGTCTTTGAAGAAAAAAAAGGCGTTAGTCATCAAGTCATATTCATCTTTTTAATATTAATCAACTACTGTTTCTGAATTGATGTTTCTGCTCCTGTCACAAAAATCAGCGTGTGGGGGTTGGTGGAGGTTCTGCACACAAGGTCAAATATGCTGCAGAGCGCTGTGCCTGTTTTAGCAGCAGATGGGTAATGTTACATGGATCTTAATTATTGAAATGAATCCTGACTTTTAGGATATACTCTCCCTTATTAGTGACATTATTGGCCACACGATAGTGTTTCAATTTTGTGGCACAGATGTGTTCATTTAAAAATGCCTCGTTTCTGTCCTTCTGGAGAAGAATGAGAATCACTGAAGTTTTCTGTGCTTGTTGCTCCTCCTCCCTTAGCAACCTTTTATACCATATTAATGCTTTTCAAGGATAACTTGAAGTAGTCTGTTGTCATTGGGAAGGAGGTGTGTGCACATTCACAAGCAGCTTTTAAAACAGCTCTGCAGCTGGCAATCTGCAAGAATAATTTGAACAAGGGAAGCATGTTATAAGCCTGGGCTTTTGCAGAGCTCCTTTGATGCTGAGCATTTGCGGCTCCAGTGCAGCACAACAGAGAATGTTGCTTCAGATGACTACTTGAAACATATATATATATATATATTTTTCACCTGTGAATAGTGTTTTTTGTATCCATTAGCTATTTATTCACACTAATTTCCAAAAGGTATTAATAGTTCCTTCTTTACTTCTTTCAACATATTCCTTCTCTCTCGATCCATAGTGAGGAACTGCACTAGAAGGAATGAAGAGTGTAAATTGGGATCTTCTATTCTTTTTTCTGTGACATTTAGTTACCTCTGCCATCTTCACCCATCTCCCTACATTCCTGCTGTATTTCATGAAAGGGCATCATATGAGTTTTCTCTGGAATAATAGAATTGTTTGAGTTGGAAGGGATCCTTAAAGGCCATCTGGTCCAACCCCCCTGCAGTGAGCAGGGACACCCACAGGTAGATCAGGTTGCTTAGAGCCCTGTCCAGCCTGACCTTGAGTGTCTCCAGGGATGGGGCATCCACCAGCTCTCTGGGCAACCTGTGCCAGTGCCTCACCACCCTTACTGTAAAAATCTTTTTCCTTATATCCAGTCTAAGTCTCCTCTCTTCTAGTTTGTTCTTACATGGCGATGTGTAAGATTTAGGTTCAGATTAAATATTCAAGAGTCTTCTGAGAAAGGCAAAAGTGAAGTCAGGAAACAAGTTTCTGGGAAAGGTGATGGGTCCGTCAATGGAAGCATTTAAGAAGAGATGACACAGACACTAGGAGTGACACAGATGTAGTTGCTGTTATCTCAAAAAAGATAAATGGAGTAGACCCTCCCCAGGGGACCCTTGGAGATCCATTTTGCTATGGTTTTCTTGATTGTTTGTGAGCTGATGATCAGGATTAATTACCTGTCTGATTAGTTTGAACTCAACCCCTGAGAGCTTAGCTGCTCTCCCCAGGACTGGACTTGTCAGTATTGCCCAGTGCTGGGTGTGTGTCATCTACCCAAGCTCTACATTGCAAATGGATAGCTCAGCTGTAGAAGGGAGAGCCACTTGCCAGCAGTCATTGCTGTTGCAACTTCTAGCTGGTATTTACAAGACTGGATGTTGGCTTGGCTGGCAAATCAAAAGAATGCAGAGTTTGAACGGTGTGGGGTGGTGAGGCTTAGGGCACGGGCCCTGCACATGCATCCCTCAGCAGCGCAACCGGGTTGCAGTGTGAGGAACATGAGGAATGTAGGACTGAGCTATCAGAGAGCTGTAATTAAAATAGCTCTGAGTTGTAAGGAGGGGAGGTAGTTGCCATGGGGAGCAGAAAGTGTACAAGTAGCATAGCTTCATGCCTGAAACACAGGAGGATCAAGTTGCTGCCTGGTATGTTTGAGATGGATTGCAGCAGAGAGCTCTGAAAACACCCTGACATCAGAAGTTAGGGCAATACAGCAGAGAGCAATGCAGAGCAAGCTGGGGCATGTTTTTCTGTACCAACCAAGCATAATGAATGTTAAAACAGTCAAAGCTGGCCCCCTTATTTAGGTGCTTGTGTGTTGCCACTGCAGTTTCTTTTCTCTTTCCTCCTGCCACCTTCAGGAATTCACTTTTACTGCTCTCCGCTCCTCAGTATTTCAAGGCGTACAGAAAAACCCTAGCCCTGCTGGAAGCTATATGAATTTTATAATTTTCATTGATAGGGCTAGGTTTCATAAAGTTATGAGTCTGTGGCTGAGCAGCAAGTATATCCTGGAGACATCACTGGTTTCTGTTCCCTACCTCCTGCTGGCACTGCTGTCTCTGTGTTTCCCCTGTCAGCAGTGTCGGAGAGGAAGTACTACTAAAACCAACTTTCTTTTGCTTTTGGAGGTAGCTAGCTGCCCCCTGGTCTGGTTGATGATGTGGAAGAGAGCTCTGGCCCAAGGGAGGCCAGGAGCAGCAGCTGTGCTGCTGCCAAGCTGGAGCAGAGCAGAACTCCACACCCTGTTAGCACAACTTTTCTTTTGTCCATCAGCCTGTGCCCCCATTGGGTCTGGAATGGAGTTTGGCACTTTTCACCTGACAGATGGCCTCTCAGAGGGATGCTGTGGCTGGCGGATGTCTCTCCCAAGGGATTGGTTCAGCTTTAGAGCCAGCCCTGGATTTCCTAAGCTTGAAAAGGCCTGTGTGAATTCTCCATCAAACAGCCTGCCCTGAGGCATTGTCATGCAGAATCACTTCTGTTGGGTTCTTAAATTGTGGGTAGAAAGTGACAACACTCACTGTTGCTGTAATTGACAAGAAAATAAAGAAAAAAGCCATTTAATCCCAAATGCCCTAGAATACCTCCCTCCCTCCCCCTCATTTTATTCTTTTTTTTCCCCGAGCAATTTGTTTTTAATATATTTGTAGTAGTACTCAGTCAGGCATGGGATAACAAGTGATAGGGAGTGGGCAACAGCCCCAATTCAGTTTGCAGACTTGACTATTTGTTGCTCAGCCCTATTTAGTGCATTGGGAATAGCAAGGGTACAACCCCCCTCACTACGAGAAAGACATTGAGGCCTAGGAGCATGTCAAAAAAAGGGCAACGGAGCTGTGAGGGGTCTGGAGCACAAGTCTTATGGGGAGCAGCTGAGGGAACTGGGATTGTTCAGTCTGGAGAAGAGGAGGCTCAGGTGAGACCTCATCGCTCTCTACAGCTGCCTGAAAGGAGGTTGTGGTGAGATGGGGGTCGGCCTGTTCTCCCATGAAAATAGCATTAAGAGAAGGAGGTTCAGGTTGGATATTAGGAAACATTTCTTCTCAGAAGGAGTGGTGCTGCACTGGCACAGGCTGCCCAGGGAGGTGGTAGAGTCGCCATCCCTGGAGGTGTTCAAGAACCGTGTGGATGTGGCACTGAGGGACATGGTCAGTGGGCATGGTGGTGATGGGATGACAGTTGGACCAGCTGATATTAGTGGTCTTTTTGAACCTTAATGATTCTAAGAAAATGTTTCAACTGAAGTGCACTGTTAAGAGTTTGTGCCCACCCTGTGCTCTTCATGGAGCTTGGAGCCCAGGGCTCCTGCAGGGTGGTTCTGCTCCTCCAGCGGTGGGGCTGGGCAAACTGCAGCAGCAACAGGACATGGAGGAAGCAGGTCTGAACCTTGGGCCATGGCTCATCCCTGTATGGATGCGATCCATTGGCACCTGTAGAAATTTGAAGACCAGAACAGGCCAGAGGAGACTGTGGAAATACTGTTGGTGTAGAGCATTGCTGTGTCTGCTTGTTTTTATGCAATGTGGCTATGAGCATGCTCCAGGGCACAAGAATTTCATTAGCTTCCTTCTACCTAGTCAATGTGGCATTTGAAATAAATTCTCCCTCTTTTCAGAGATTTTTAATGCTGCCAGAGCTGCAGAAGACAGGTGACTAGCAGAATTTTTGTTGAAACAAAATGACTTCCATTGAGTCCTTCTCATGTCAAAACTCTTTTTCCAGCTAATTGATATTTTAGTATTTGTAATGACCGTATTTTAATGCATGACTTCATTCTGCAGATATGTGGAAGGATCATATGAACTGAACTGTGCTGTAACCCTGGAGCCTGAATTCTCTCTCACGTTGTTTTAATGCAGTTTTGTTCAGTGAAGTTTCCCTTTCTTTGAAGGAATAGTTAGGAATGTTGCAGAGTGCTAATATAAAATATGGAGTGCTACTAATGCAGTCAAGATCAAACTGTTATATATTTTCCATGTCTTCACCAGATAAATATATACAATTAGAGATTTATATTTCTTAATTGATTTATGCAAAAGAAGTCCTTGTAACATGATGTGAGAATGCTATTCAGCAGGAAATGTAAATGCACAAAAAACCCAGAACATTCATTTGTTCTATATTTTTTATATGTACTTATATATATGAAAGTCAATAAAATAGGTATTTTATGGAGATTTGTATGTAGTGGGATTTACGATATTGAACATTATTGGTTTCAAACTGTAGTAACTACATAAATGGGCCATTTAACTGCCTTTGATAGAAATTCACCTTTACTTCTTTAGATTTAGCTCTCCAATTAAATGTGTTGAGAATTTAAGATGATGAAATTATTAGGTGAGTTGTAAAATGCTTTATTAAAAAGCTGTTTCTGGTGAAGCAACTTGAAACATACATTATCTTAATCTGGTTTCTATTCAGTATGCTATACCTCATATGGGTCTTTTTTCATCCTTGTCTTTGATAGTGCCATGATTGTGTAAATAAACCCAAAGCAGGGGAAGATTATAGGTACTTGTTATTCTACTTTTCTTTTTTTTAGACAATGGACTGTGTATCGAAAGCTAAGGAGATTTTTTTAATGTCAATCAAACATTAAAATCAGATGTGATACTATGAACTCAAATAATGCCACCTCGATGAAACATTTTGAAGGATAAAATCAGACAAATTCAGATGGAAAACAAATCTGTGAAGTAGTTTATTTGGGGGTATAGAGATATCCATATATTGAAAGGGAAAAACAAATGGTTCTGAAAGAGGTGCTCTGTCCCTATTGTGCTCGGTTGTCTACATCCGTGAATCATCTGGAGGATCAGGGCTGCAAAGTCTATAAAATGATCAGACCAGAACAGACAAGGTCATCCACAAAATCCCATAATGGTTTTTAATATATACAGAAACATAGAAAATGTCACTCCTTTAGTTCAAAATGAGTATTCCTGCTCACAAACTAGGGAAGCTTTAAGGCAAGTATAGAGGACTTTGTCTGAGGAATGAAAGCAGTTGATGGTAAATAGAAGAAAATGGTCATGGATCTTTTGTTCCCGTTTTTGTCCTCTCTTCTATTGACTTCCCTTATCCCTTCTGAATGAAAAATGAGGTCGTGCCAGGGGCAAACTGGGTATCTCTGCAGACCATGACTGACTTTCCAGCACTTTCAGATGCTTCATAGCCCTGCTGGCTAAGTCAGCAAATATAACAAGATTACCCCTGAGCCCTCCCCTCTCCTTTCAGCACAGCACTACCTCAGATGTCCCACCCGAGGCTGCATTTTCTCTTTGCCCATTTTCTCACTTGCTCTCTGTGCCACTTGAACCTTTCTGCTTTGCCTATATCCAGGATTTTCTGAGGTTACCCTTAGCCTCTTTTACACCCAGGTAACGGACAGCAGAGTTCATACTCTTACTTCGTAGGGAACCGTTTCCTTTCGAGGATGTGGAGGTCTGCAGAGCTGTGTGTCCCTGGCCTGGCAAATATCTTTCTGGGTCTTTTCATTGTACTGTCTTCCTCTCTGGATCCTTTGGTGTGGAAGAAGGAGAAGGATTGGCTTTACAGTGGTCTCTCTGTTTCTGCTACACTGTGCTGGGTAGCAGGTTTCTCTGTGTGATGCAGAAATAGACTTTTTTAACAAAGACAAAGAAAAGAAAATACCCGTAATTTGTGTTAGAGACTTTTAAACAAGAGATGTAATTGAGCTTTAAGTTTCTAAGTGTATATCCGTATAGGCTAAAAGCAGCAAATCAAAGATTCAGACTTAGGGTATGGATCTTTTTTCTCATTAGTTTCTTATTAATTTATGGTTTGATGCTGCCAAATAAATGCAAACAATATACATAACAAGAAGCCCAAACTATTTATAAATACTGTTAATTTTGTGATGAAATGATCCTAAAGGAAGTCCCAAACATGATTTTGGCTAAAGTTTTGCTGGTAGCCCTCTAGGACCTTCCCCATGCATCGTTAACTTTTTCATAAATACATTTGAACCCCTGTTAAACCATGTTTTCCATGGTTTACCCATGATTGTTCTTCCTAAAAAATGCAGCTTTTGTTTTCCTCTGCAGAGTAAAGTAAATAGGGTGTGTAAATCTGCAGTGAGACATGTCAACAAGCACATGCGATCACAGATATTAGTCTAAGCATAAATTTTCTTTTAGATTGAACTTACTGCTAGTGCAATAAAACTGTCATCAGATCAAATTATATTTTATATGCATCAGCCGTAACACAATGCCATTATATTGGAAGTATATAATTTTTCCTTTGTTCTCTTACTCATGAGTTATGGAAATTATCAAGTAGTGCACATCATCATGCTGCTGCTTGCATTTTTCCAACAGATAAGTAATGATTTAGTTAGGGTACTTGGGGGCATCTAATTAGTTTCTGATTAGAAGGCTGTTCTGTAGAATGAAAAATAGTGCACTTCTCTGCGGTAAGCATCTGAAATCTTTTCATGAAAATTTGCATGAAGAAATGCTGGGGAAAAGCCGAAACACTAGCTCTCCAAAGAGACAAAAAAAGAACCCCAAAACAAACAAACAAAAAACCCTACCAGAAATAAAAAATATGCAGCAGGTCTGAAAAAATACCTAAGCTTTTGTGGATAGGCGACCTACACAGAGTTTATCTCAGCTAGAGCCCTCTGTTCTTCATTTCTCATTATCTGTTGTGTTACATTAGGCATGCATTGAATGATGTGACTGACATCTTCCACAATTAGCGCTCACATATCATTAGATGCCATGCTGACAGGGACTCTGTGGCTTGCTATGGTTCACAAAAAGGCCTTGCACCATGTTTTGGGGTCAAAATAACTTTCAGCCATTAAAATATTGCTTGTGTATCATCAGCTTCACCTCTTGGGTTAAATTATTTTTTGCAGACACAGGAGCTCAGAGAAAATACTCTCTGGAAGTATAAAAAATACTGAGGATGTGCCCTTGCAAAAGTGCCTGGGTCTATTGCCCTTTCCTGAAAGCTTAATGTTCAGTGCTTACTACCGGTTAAATTTAATTATGACTTATTTTCCTGACTGGAGAATAATTTGAGTCATATTGTCCTCTAGTGGCTCATACAGATAACTGCCCTGCTGACAGGCTCCCTTTGCCTTGTGTTTTTATCCTCTCACAATGTCTTCATAGAAGTCGTTTCAGAAGAGGATTGGTACAATGACCAAATTGGCACCTTAATGACACTGTACCAGTACAGCCAGATCTGTCTTCTATAACTATATGCCATCTGCTTGAGAAACATGTGTTTAAGATGATTCAAAATAACAAAGGACGCTTGTGAGAAGACAATGTGCTGAACCAGAGCATTTGCTGGAAATAAGTATATCCTACTTACTGACAGTAAGAAAGTATTACCTCAGCGTGAGGTTTGTTGAACAGGTTGAAGAAGGGCTCACTTCCACAAAACACACAGGGATTTCCTGTGAATAAAGTGGAACAGCACTCCAGCATTTCCTGGACTGCACGTTTGTAAACTGTGACAACGGCTTTTGCACTGCAATGCCAGAGCATCACCTTTCCTACAAAGTGGTGAAAGAGTCATAGAATCACTGAGGTTGGAAAAGACCACTAAGATCATCTAGTCCAACCATCAGTCCCCACACCTGGCAAGCACAGATAAATGCTGCCGCTGAAGATGTGCCAGCAGAAACAGCGTGTATGAGAGCAGCTCTGTGGTGTAAAACACCTTCTCCTTGTGAAATAATCTGTGGTGCCATTTTTAGAGTTCGTTCACAGGTTTGCTAATTAGCGATGGATGCGAGAATATTTGCAAAGAGTTACTTTGGTCTGGTGCTCTGTGGCTCCTCTGCCACAGCCTTTAAACCAAAGGCATGCTTCCAGTCAAGAGTTCACAGTGCGTATTTGTTCTTAATCTGACAGAGCAGGGGTGATTCTTTATTTTTTCTTTAACTAAAAGGTTTAATTTTAAGCAGTTTTTGTTTGCCACCTCCCATAACTCTTGCATCAACCTTTTTTTCTTCACACATTACAGTGTTATTTTCCAGTGCTTAATTACTGTTTATTTAACATAGGTGTTTATCCCCAGTTCAGGCTATGTGGGTTTATCTTTACACACTTGAGGGAGAGCTGTATGGCTGGATCTATTCAGAGCTCGCTGACTACGACTTCTGCTGTAATGACTTCTTAAAAGTTCTGCATTTTCAGGTAGAGAGAAGTCCAGGTGTGTTGCCCTCCCTCCACACAGACACCTTCCAGAGAAACCTGTTATGCTTCCCACATGCACTTTTTCTGGCACCTCAGCAGAGAGAAGGTTCTGCCCCATCATTAAAATACTAGCAGTGCTTCCCTCCAGCAGTGCTCTGTTGCTGCTGGAGGGAAGACAAAGCTGTGACCAGTTACACCTGCTCCTATTGTTCAGAAGGAACCAGGCTTCCCTGCAGAGCAGAAGGGCGAATCATTTCTGTGGCTCTGTTGGTCACCATTCTCCTCCAGCTATGTTAACTCTGCTATCCCATAGTGCATTTTCATCAGAGTGATGTAGACAGAGTCAGAGGCTTTCCAGACCAGCCTGACCCTTGATGTAAAAGATCTGGAATCTGTTGGAAGTGATTTTTGGTGCAGCCAATCCCTTGTGCCCAGAGAAGTTGTGGGTGCCCCATCTGTGGAGGTGCTCAAGGCCAGGTTGGATGGGGCCCTGGGCAGCCTGAGCTGGTGGGTGGCAGCCCTGCCCACGGCCAGGGTTTGGACTTGGATAATTGTTAAGATCTCTTCCAACCCAAGCCAGTCTGTGATTCTGTGATTCTTTCATTCTCTCTCTGTCCAGGAACTGCATTTGCTAATAGGAAAATCAAAGTGGTGACATTGTGTGTTCCAGATAGCTTGCAACCCTGCCCCATGCAGCAAGGCATGGATTGGTCTGGGGGCAATGCTGTGCAGCCCGCTGCATGGCAGGTCCCCCTACCTGCCCGTGCTTCTCATTAATGCCTGCAGAAACGAGTGTGCACATGGGTCTTGCTCGATAGCAGATGTCTTTGCAGAACAGATGCCAATATTCACTGCTTTGCTGTATGAATGTAGAGAGCACCTTTTGTTGGAAAACGGGTGGTAATTTTATTTAGATTCAACTGTGTCTCTGAGCAATAAAACTAATGAGATGATAAAGCCTTGCCAAGCTTACCATTTCAATAAACATCTAATCTGGAAAATGTTTTAATCAAGGTTCCTTATCAGATGTTCTCATTACTGTGCTTCCAGTGCCCACATGAAAGTTTGTTTTTGCCCCAGATCAATAGATGATACTGTTTCGATTTGCACACTGAAATCCTTTCTATTTGAGATTTACTTTTTTGTTTGGCTTTTTCTGAAGGCAGCTTAAATCATTAAAAGGGCTGTGTGCCAATGGTAACACTCTTGCATTTTCTCTCACCAGAATAATGAGATGGTGGAACTGCAGAGGATACGAATGAAGGACGAAATTCGAGAGTACAAGTTCCGAGAGGCGAGGCTCCTGCAAGACTACACTGAACTTGAAGAAGAAAATATCACTCTGCAGAAGCTTGTATCCACGCTGAAGCAGAACCAAGTAAGCATTGGGAGATACTAGGTGCTGTGCTGGGAAATGACACAGTTTTCTCAGCTTTCCATGACGTGATCCAGTGAAGCACTTTGAAAGAAGTTTCTTTGTGAGGCAGTTTGTTGTTATTCTTTGGTTGGATTTTTGCTAGACACTTTTTCATTCTGCAACAGTGTTATTGACCATTTTTGACATAGGGGGAGGCCCTTTCCTTAGTTTTAGGAAAACTCTGAGGGACTATTTCTGTGCAGAACTTTTTAATATCGGGATCATTGTTACCATAGCCAAGGCTGCATCTTTTCCCTTCCAGTATTTCCTCCTGTCTCTCCCTGCACGCTGACCTTTATGCCCAGCAGCAGAGGTAGGTCAGCTCTCCATTTCCTCTCGCTTTGTTTCCCATGCTCTACTTCCTCTTCTGAAGTGGAGAAAAGAAGACACCATCTTATCCCTATTCATTTTTCGCTTTTTCCTGGGTTCTCCGGTACCACTGTTGCTCTCTGCTCAGCAATGCTAACCAACAAGTTTGACAAGCTCCAAAAATAGGCAAAGGGTTGTCAGATACTCCTAGTTTGTCTTTCATGTTTTCCCTGTGGCAGCGAGGTGCAGCTGACGGCAAAGCAGTGTGCTGTATTACTTGATGCAGTGCAGAACGTGCCCCCAGGAGCCACCATAAATCACAGCCCCATTAAGTCAAGATGCAAACAGCAGCCGGGTCTGCCCTCTCTCCCTTACAAAGCACAACTTCCTTTGCTGCTGGGTATAAATACTGCTGAGGAAGTCATCAGGAACACAGTTGTCTTTTAAATTGAACAGAAGAAATTTGTTCTCATGTCAGAAAACTGAGCTTGCCATGATAAATAAGTAAGTATCCAAGCTGGAGGATGAAACGGTTTCTTTTAGACACTTCCTGGACCAACATAACATTACATGTGGGAACATTTCCCCAACTTCCACCGAATTGCAGTGGCACTGCACTGCAGCCCCCGTGTTACGTCCTAGCCTAGTGAACAGTTCCATTAGGGCTTTTAACAAATAGCTAAGGCTGCCAGTTTCTCATGGCAGCTTGTTAGCCAAGCTTCCTTATTCCTGCTGGAATATGCAGTACTATTTCATCTGTCTGTGCTATTCTGCCCTGCTAGCACAAATGCAATTGAAGTGTTTAGAACAACGGAGCAGTGCTGCAGGGAATGCGCAGGTAATGCAAGTGGGTATGGTGTTCCTTTATTTATGAAGACGCAGGTTTTCACGCTCCTAGCACTGAATTTCTAGCAGCTCATCTTTGTGTCAGAGTTATTTACCAAGCCAGCAAATCCCCTCTTGGAGGCATATGTTTTTTCCTTACCAAGCTCATAGGAGGAGGCATTTTCACAGGAAAAAAAAAAAATTAAAGACCACTTTACAGACTGTCCTAGTTTCCCCCGGAATAAAATCTGTTTGCCAGTGTTTGTATTTGTCATAATACTTCATTCTTAATGGAACCAAGTGCCGGAATCTGGGGAGAGAAAAAGCACTTCTGCATTGAGAATGACTTAAAAGATCAGTCATTTTGTATCACAAACCCATGCACTTCTGATGCCAGAACGAATTCTGACCTACAGGGTAAAATATCAAGAGCAATTTTGTGCTTTACTACTTCTGTTTACAAGTGATATGTTACAAGTCATAGTGAGAAATTGTCACTATCTCCTTGTTGGTTTGTTTTCTGGGGGGGGGGGGGTTTATTTCTTTGTTTGGTAGCTTTTGTAAGAAAGCATCCATGATATGGTTGCTGTATAGACCCCCAGTTTTCATACAGATATAAAATCAAAGATGTTTTTATGCCCCTAAATTATAAACATACCTATTTAATTGGATTTCATAACTTTTTAGATAGCCGTCTCCCTCCAATCAAAGATACCAGATTCCTAAACACAAATTTCAAAATACCACAGATTTCTCTTTTCTATTTAACATCTCCCGACATGACTCGTGAACTCCGTTTGTTGTTTGAAAATTGGTGCTTTGGGTTTTAAGCTTTCCTTCCCAAAGGCTTCTAACTGTAAAACTTTTGGCAGGTTGGTAAACGTTCTGCTCCAAAAGAAATGGTTGATGTTTCTGTTTTCACCAGAACCTTAATGTAGTTTAAAAATAAAAATATATATGTGAAATGAAAAGTATTCTAGACAGCCTTAAAATTGCATATAGTAATACATATTAATGCATTACATTAGAAATGTCTCAACTGAAAAAAGGTGTTTTTTTATAGAAGCATGAAAGTTCTCTATTCTTCTTTCACCAAACCATTAAATTATTTCACCCAATATGGGGAATGTTTGGCATTTAGAAATAAAGAGGTGGACCTGAGAGTTTAAAGGGATTTGTATGAATAGTTTGCTGTTTAATTTTTAAAACTAAATACCTCTTGAATAAAGGAGAATCTCATCTAACACAGAGAAGAGAGCTGAGGCTTTCCTGCAGTTTCTGTCCCTTCCATCAATATTTTTGAACACTAGTAAGACACCAAGACACTTTAGAGTATCCATGCCTGAGTGACTTTACATCTGGTAAGTACTTAAATATGAAGCAATCTGCAGAGTACTTGCAATTAATAAATCAGACTATATTAACCTGAGATCTATACATACCAAGATATACCAACATTGCATATGGTAATTCATAATAAATACCTATCTGCTACTAAGCAGCCGTCTTTCTGTGAAGTATGAGGACTGCTCCGAAAGTAATGCCTCATATTTTATTATGTTGGCTCATGATCTCAGAGGCAGATGTTGGTGGTATAGCAGTAGAGATTGAACCTTCCCACAAATATTCTGTTACGTTTTGTTGTTGTGTGACAGATGGCAACAGAGGGGCAGTCTGACAGAATCGTGTTTGACATGGAAGTGCATGTGAATCAAAGGTGTGCTGCTGAATTCCTCCATGAGGAAAAAATGGCACCCACTGATATTCATGCTTGCTGAACGCTTATGGAGACCAAACAGGGGATGTGAGCACAGTGAGGCAGCAGTGCATTTCAGCAGTGGTGACAGTGACGTGAAAGACAAGCCACGTTCTGGATGGCTGTGCAGATTTTTATGAGCGCGGCGTGCAGACTCTTGTTCATTTCTGGCAAAAATGCATAGCAAGTGTTGGTGTCTATGATAAAAAAGAGTGTTTTGTAGCTGAGAATTTGCTCTATCAAGTGGTGTTACTAGGCTCTTTGTATCTGTTTTAGTTTCCATGGAAATAAATAAGAGGCAGTACTTTTGGAGCTACCTAAGTACATTGTTTATAGTCATAAGTTACTTGGAAAAAAGTGTAATGTTTCTTGATTCTCTCATGTTGAAAAAATGAGCAGTGGAATCTTCAACAGAGAGAGCTCCACACACATTTTCTATGGAGACAGTTCTTTCCAGCTGCAGGCAATGTGTGGTATTTCACGTTGCATTTCCTGTAGCACTTACTTCAATAGGGCTGATAAATGGCAGGTTTTCATGACTCAAGTTTTAGTATTATGAATGTTCTTTGTCTTGTCTAATTCAGGTTGAATATGAAGGCTTAAAGCATGAGATAAAACGATTTGAGGAGGAGACAGTATTGCTTAATAGTCAGCTAGAAGATGCCATCCGGCTGAAGGAGATTGCTGAGCATCAGCTGGAGGAAGCCCTGGAAACTTTAAAAAATGAAAGGGAGCAAAAGAACAATCTGAGAAAGGAGCTCTCCCAGTACATCAACCTCAATGATAGTATGTATAATAACCATATTAATATATCAGTAGATGGATTAAAATTTGCAGAAGATACGAGCGAGCCCAACAATGATGACAAAATGAATGGACATATCCATGGGTCTCTTGTGAAACTTAATGGTGACTACCGAACCCCCACGAGTAGGAAAGGAGAATCTCTGCACCCCGTCTCTGACCTCTTCAGTGAGCTCAACATATCAGAAATACAGAAACTGAAGCAGCAACTCATGCAGGTAAGAGTTTCATTTAATGTCCTTAAGCTTTTGGACACACATCGTATCGACCCTGGTGCCAGCTTTTGCAATGACCTCAACTTCTCTCAGCGATGTTCTTGACTATGTCATATTTCAGACTTCTGCTTTGGTGTTTCTTCATATTCTGGTTTTGCTAAAAATAACCCAAAAGGACAGTATTCTTGTCTGCACAAAGTTGGTATGAGCTGAGCTGATGTTTAGTGGGAAGAGGAGAAAGTAATTTAGTTACTGTAGTTGCAGATAGTTGGATTCCCTTCTCCTGTTTAATAAGGGGAAATATCTCAGAGGTTGCAAGTGGAATCAAGTACTCTGCAGTATGACCAAAGCTATCTAGAAAAAAAAAAATGCTGAAATACAGACAGACTTGCCAATAAATGCAGTTTGAGCAAGATTTGGAATACCACCAAGAGAGAACAAAAGGAGAGGAGCATTTCTCTTAATACCTAGCATTAGAATCATAGAATATCCCAAGTTGGAAGGGACCCACAAGGATCATCAAACTCAGCTCCTGGACCCACACAGCACAATCCAAAATCCAAACCCTGTGTCTGATAGTGGTGTTCATATGCCCCTTGAACTCTGGCACTTGGGCCGTGCCCACTTCCCTGTGCAGCCTGTTCCATGCCCACTGCCCTCTGGTGCAGAACCTGTCCCTAACCCCCAGGTGCCCCTCCCCTGACACAGCTCCATGCCATTCCCTCGGACCCTGTCACTGCCACAGAGAGGAGAGCTCAGCACTGCCCCTCCACTCCCTGTGAGGAGCTGCAGCCGCCATGAGGCCTCAGCTCCTCTGCTCTGGGCTGAGCAAACCCAGGGCCCTCAGCTGCTCCACACGCACCTTGCCCTCTGGACGCTTCACCATCTGTTTAGTCCTCCTTTAGACACTCTCTCATAGTTTTATGTCCTTTTTTTACTGTGGCACCCAAACCTGCACTCAGTGCTCAAGGTGAGGCCGCACAGCACAGAGCAGAGTGGAACAATCCCTTCCCTCACCCAGTAACAGTGCTGTTCCTGATGCACCCCAGGGCACGGTTTGGCTCTTTGGGCTGCCAGGGCACACTGCTGACACAGATACAACTTGCCATCAACCATAACCCCCAAAACACCTTTCCACGGGGCTGCTGTCCAGCCTCTCATCCCCCAGTCAGGACACAGATCCAGGGTTGCCGCTTCCCAGATGCAGAATCCGGCACTTGCTCTCGTTAAATTTGTTGTGCTCTCTACACTTGAAGAGCATGTGAGGTGTCATGGAGTGGCCTTGTCTACACAGGCACTGCCAGCAGGTGTGCTGGCTGCTTGGGAGTGCCTTTGGGACTGTACAGCAAACGTTAGTTTTGTATGTTTCCAGCTCAGCCCAGGCATAGTCAGAACAGGAGCTTGTGGAGTGACCCAGATAAAAACTCAAGCTGATAACCCAGTGCTGTGAGAGGGTCCCACTGCCCAAGCTGTTAAACATCAATTCTCCCAATAGAGTTTGAAAGGTTTTGGCACCTTCAGGGAAACCTCCAGCAGTTTCTAGCTGGAGATTGTCAAAAAGTACCTCTTCTAGTGTGAGATGTACTTAAAGTGTAAGAGAGTATTTGAAGGTAAAGGTGAAGAAGCCCAATTTGAAGCTCTTGCTGAAGAACAATAAGTCCCTACATAGGCTGTCCTATATTTGCTAAAGCATTAATTGTTTTATTTACTTCATTGCCAAATACAGCATGGGAAGTTTTGATCTGAGCTATGACATGGGAAATGTTGATATTTATTGCTTTGCGCAGATAGCTTTGATGCAGAAAGTACATCATTTAACTAGAAAAGCTTGAAATTAGGAATCTCACTTCTGTGAAATATTCTGTCAAGAACTGTTCCAGGATTACAGTAGAATCTGTACGTGTATTTTGCCCATATATTCATTTGTATGAAGATTCATACGTATGTATACATTTATGCATATACTATATGCACATGCATGTTACATGCATCTTTTGATTTCATTCAGAAATACAGTGCTAGAAAATACGCAATTTCAGAAAAAAAAATCTTAGAAATATTCACGTTTTAATTTACAGCTCATCATTTTCAAGCATAATTTACAATTAAGTAAATGAAAAATAAAGATGTAATGAAAGCTGTTTGAAAATGAAAAAAATGTGATTTTTTTTGTTATGTTTTGTCTTGATTTATTGAATATTGAGCATGATGAATCAGCAAACTTCTACTTGAAAGGTATTGCAAATGTTTTTGTCATCTCTGATTTTAACATTTCTTATTTTTTCTACGCTTCTTAAACAAAGAGTCAGCCTTCTGATGATCACTAGCCAGAAACTGTCCTAGGACCCTAGAAAATAAATATAACCACTTTTTGCTCACAATGGCTTTTTTGAGCCTCAGCAAACTCAAACAAATTGCCTCCAACATTGTTCGGCATTGTAGGGATGTTAGAAGGATTAAAAAAGGGAGACTAGACCAAGCACTTTTATTTAGATACTGGGAAGACTTGCTGCAAGCTGCTGATATGTACACTTTTTAAAGCGATCATCTCCTTTAGTTGTGTCAACTCACCTTGAGTCACATGAATTAACTATGAAAAATGCCTCAAAAACATTTTCTTCACAGTAAATGGGAGATTTAATTGGGTTCAAGCTGACAAAAGGTAATTCTTCAGCAAAATAGTTTTTTTTCTCCTTAGCAATGTCTTTGCCATGTGGTGTTCAAACAGTTATATCTCAATATTTGACATATGTTCCTCTTGTTTACTTAAAGAGGATGTACTGTGACAGAGCTGCTGAAGGAGCTGACCCTCTCTTGGGAAGTATGCTCATGTCATTAGGACAGTGGGCTCCTTTTCTGAGAGAATCAAACTTCAAATTTCCGTTTTGTGCCTATGTGTGGCAAGTTTTTCACTCTTCAATCTCAAAAAGTAATGTGCATCAAAAAAGCTGGCACAATAGGTAAAGTTCCTTTTGCAACTTTGGGATGCTAGTGCTGTGTGTTCTGTGTTGGTTCCAAGAAGAGATAAAAGATAAATAGAAAAGATAAAATTGGCTTTCATAACTGCAAACTATCAAACAAATTGGAAGGAATTCTCCTCAAACTGAGATCTTTGAAAGGGACAGTGCATTTCAAAATGGGTGCAACTGCTTTTGAATTGCTTTTTTATCCATTTTAAGATGGAGATGTGGAACATTTCTGCAGCTACTAATTTCATCATAAAAAAAAACCAAACAGACTGAAAAACAGTAATCTATTCCCAAAAATTTGCTCTGTATGGAAATAAAAATACATTGCAAACAAGAAATACAATTTCTCTCCTTAGAAACAGCAGAGCTATTACCATTCAGAAGGTGTACTCCAAGTGCAGTTGGAGCTTTGTTCTTTTCTCCTTGGAAGTAGGAGCACGTATTTTTCTTCAAACAGAAGTGGATTAGCTTCATCCATAATTACTGGACTAGGATGAGTAAAATTCAGTAGATCTATGTATTTCATTCTACCTACTGTCCGAGCTGGTAGATGGGTTTTAAATTTGTGTGTTTTCTCTGGAAACAATCCTTTCTACTTGAAAGAAGTATTTGTTCCTGGAAGCCATTTATGTTCAGCAGAAAAATGACCATAAAGATATCTGCTATCTCTGATATGGTTTTTATTTCATGATAGCTGAGATCAGTAATCCATCAGTATCATTTCTGCCTGATGAAATTAGGCAGACATTGCAAGAGAGTGCCTCTTTAACACCAAGTTGCTTTATGTAAGGCCTGCTCTTTGCTAATGCAGGCTAAAGGCAGATGGGGGCAGCAAGGAGGGAAGAGTTGTATTGGTGGTGTACTCATGCCTGTCCTCCTCTGCATTACAGCTCAGGCTACGTAGTGTCTACATGGAGCTCCCTATATCTCAGGAGTCTGATATTTTTTGGATCATAAAATAATGATGAACTTTCACCTTGTTTTTTCCTTCTTGAGTTATCAGTCAGCTGTACATAAAAAAAATGAGGCCAACTTTGAGATGTTTTTAACGTGGCTTCTATTTTTATCCTTCCAATTTTTACCTGCAATCGATCGCAGGTTGTAATTGAAACCACGTTTTGAAAGCCTGTCTTTAAAACCAGGGGATCATCATAAGTCTTAGTACTTTGGTATTTTTGAGCAGCAGCCACTGCTCAAATGCCTTGTTATGAGATAATAGGAGTCTGAACCACTGCTTGGAACATTTTGTGAGATGGCATTAATATCCTCAGTCTCTAAAAGGCTTTTCTATTCCATCACTGAGTTTCATGGTGGCTGTTTTGACTCTTCCAAATACTGCCTGGAGGGATGCTGATAGAGAAGGCAGTGCTTTTTGAAGGACTGCTCAGAAGGGACAGCTTTGAGTTCTCTGAATTAGCAATTCAGCCATTCACAATGGGAGTGTAGAACACAACATTTTGTCTGCGTGTGTAAACGTTGGGCTGAGATACTGCGGCAGTGAGAGAGAAAGAGCAATCAGCCTGATAGGCTCTGGATCCTGCTGCAAAGGCTGTGAGAGCAAGAACCATCCTATATCATCTACTTCCCAATTCACAGCTCAGAAAAGGACAAAGGCAGAGACAAAAAAAAAGTTGGAGTACTACACTAAAATTTGAAAATGAGACTCATTCAGAGATATTATCATGAGTAGCGAATATCTGAGCAGATCAAACATTAAGTTTTTCTTGTTTGCTTGTTTTAAGATGCTGTGTATTCAAATTTCAGAGAGTCCTCCCAGACCCCTTCTTCTTTTCAACATCCATATTTCTCTGTGAATATTCAGAAAGGAACTTACTAGGTCAGAATCAGTGTATTGTTAGTTATATTGTAAATCCCATTTTCTTTTGCACTGAAAATAATGGATTTTGCTTACAGGGAACTGCTGGGAATGGGGATTCCTGGGAGATGCATGTTCTCAGGTTCCTGGTCTGTGTTATGCTTGCACATAGTGGGTTAATTAATCTAACAGTGCAAATGTACACAGCCATTTGTTTACTGCATTTGTATTCAGTAATCAAGCTCTCCTTCATGAAAATTTCAAAGATATAAATAAAAATTATGGAGCTATTGATGTGAAGCTATTCATGGGAGATAAAAATGTGTGAGTAAAATGTATCAGTATAACATGTTAGAATTGACAAGGATGCATTTATGCCTATCAAATTTCAGAGAACATACGATACGTCTTGATCAGTCCAGTATCATTACTCTAGCTGACTATGCTTAGTGCTTGGGCACTAATTCTTCAGTGAGCAATGTGTAAAACTGTGACCTAGTGATACTGCAAATGGTAGCAGAGGCTGAGATTCATAACCCACCACAAGTTACACATATGTCTTTTCGACTTAATTTTATGGTTTAGGGGCATAGGAATGTAATCTTTCGGAAGCCCTCAAGATGTATATGCAGAGTGCAGGAGTGGAAGTGGTGAACGTGATTGGCAGTTTGGTGTTGAGCAGAAAAGCATGGGTAGGATAAGATGCCAGGTGTTTTACTTTGACTCTGTTGCAGGTGGAAAGAGAAAAGGCCATTCTCCTGGCCAACCTGCAGGAGTCTCAGACGCAGCTGGAGCACACCAAGGGAGCCCTGACTGAGCAACATGAGCGAGTCCACAGGCTCACGGAGCATGTCAACGCCATGAGAGGCCTGCAGAGCAACAAGGAGCTGAAAGCAGAGCATGACTGTGAGAAGGGGCGAGACCCCAGCGAGGAAGCACACGACTACGAAGTGGACATCAATGGTTTGGAGATCCTAGAATGTAAATACAAAGTAGCTGTTACAGAAGTGATAGACCTTAAAGCAGAAATCAAAGCCTTAAAGGAGAAATATAATAACTATGTGGAAAACTACACTGAAGAAAAGGCCAAGTATGAGAGCAGAATCCAGACTTACGATGAACAGGTGACAAGCCTAGAGAAGTCAACCAAGGAAAGCCAGGAAAAGATGGTCCACATGGAAAAGGAGTTACAAAGGATGACAAGCATAGCGAATGAAAACCACAATACCCTCAACACCGCCCAGGACGAGCTGGTGACGTTTAGCGAGGAGCTGGCTCAGCTCTACCATCACGTCTGCCTGTGCAATAACGAGACACCAAACAGGGTCATGTTGGACTATTACAGGCAGAGCAGAGTTACCCGCAGTGGCAGCCTGAAAGGCCCAGATGACCCACGGGGTCTCCTTTCCCCACGGCTTGCCAGAAGGGGAATGGCATCGCCTGTAGAAGCCAGGACTCCGACCGAGCAGGTGACAAAAGAGGCCACAGAGCCTGGCAAGGAGCAGAGCCCAACGAAAACACCTACAATTTCCCCTGTCATCACTGCCCCTCCTTCCTCCCCCGTCTCCGACAGCAGTGACATTCGCAAAGAGCCGATGAACATCTACAACCTCAATGCCATAATAAGGGACCAAATCAAGCATTTGCAGAAAGCTGTAGATCGGTCACTGCAGCTGTCGCGCCAGCGTGCTGCAGCCCGGGAGCTGGCGCCCATGATTGATAAAGACAAGGAGGCCTTAATGGAAGAGATTCTGAAACTGAAGTCCCTCCTGAGTACAAAGCGGGAGCAGATAGCAACCCTGAGAGCAGTGCTGAAAGCCAACAAGCAGGTAAGGTGCCAATAAAACAGTCAGTCAGGAGTGTCTGTTGTTTATACAGGTCACTTGCAAGCTTTCACCCAGGAGGTTTTTAGGAGAGGTTTCACTCACAGGTTACTGAGCCTTTCACTCTATCACAGTGAGGACAGGCCTTTCTGCCCTCCCACCCCACCTCCTCTCTGAGCTTTTCAGCTCTGCGTTTTCTAGCATCTGTTCCTCTTTTCTCCATAGCTCTCCACAGGCCACAAATCTTGAATGCCCACCAGCACATTTAAGGGGATTTAAAATAAATATTGCAAAGCTAAAGCACAGCTCAGGAGGAGGATGGCGGATGTAGAGTGCAAGTGTCACCTTGGACTGTACAGAAGCTGGGCATTTCTGTGGTGAACACAAGGTGAAATGCAGAGTAATACTCTTTACAGGTAGTTGCGATTTTTAGAATGATTTTTGTTTTATTCTTATAACTTTTTCCATTGTAATATTTTTAATCCTTTAGGAAATTGAACTATTTTCTGTTTTGTTTTTAAGAAAAGAGATATTGCTGCATGATAAAGCTACCTGAAACAGTAACTGCAATTTTTTTTGAGAAGGATTCGTGATAGAGTTATATTTTGTAAGAATAAAACAATCCATTCTTTTGAAAATGTT
The DNA here is from genome assembly GCF_002078875.1 of Numida meleagris. Lineage (NCBI taxonomy): Eukaryota > Metazoa > Chordata > Aves > Galliformes > Numididae > Numida > Numida meleagris. The sequence goes on along the minus strand of NC_034409.1, from coordinate 59,940,679 downwards.
CATAGCTTAACAAATCATCAACCCACTTTATTATTGCTGTTACACCAGTGTAAATAAGTTGAGAATTACAACGTTCTATTTAAAATGCAAAAAGAACACCAAACAATGGTGTACTTTTCAGGAGTACTCACAATTTTTTTGCTTGCTATATCCTCCCTAACACCATGTATCTAATAGATTCCAGGTCTGCAAGCAATTTTAAAGTTAAATTTAAGCATGAAATTATATTTACTTCAGTTAGTCTCCTTATGCTCCAAACTAAGTCTGAATGTAAGAGTATGCAAGGACAGGGTCGCTGTTCCTCATTGCCCAGGACTTTTCCCATCCTGAGAAGTGCAGTGGTCACCACATGGAGGTATAAATGCTGGTTAATGGCTTGCGATCCCGTTATCCGATGACAGTGATAGGATTTCTGTGTTAAAATTCCCAGTAGTCAGTAATCTAAAGTTAAAGATTCAAATTTAATTGATGATTCGATCTGCAACTGCATTTCTAGGTACTGGGAATATTTAAATTGCAGCTATATTTCAATATACGTTGAGTCTTTTATAGCATTTCCTCCCTCTCTGCAATACAACACGTTAAATATTAATTCAATTAATCAAGTACCATGCCTAGAAAAGCAGTAATAACCCCAAGCAATTATAGGAGGATTTTCCATGTAATTAAGATGTAATTGAAGTATATGGCTTTAGATTCCAAATTAAAGACTTTTTCCATTAGCATAGAGCTATCATTTATTTAGTGATACTACAAGAGAATGTAGCTAAGTCTTATTCTCTTTATAGTGTTTTTTTATTATTATTATTACTTTCAAAAATAGACCGTCATCTTAGATCATGCTCAAAACTTTTAAAAGCACTTTTATAAGTAGCAGCATCAATGTTGGCAACTGTTCAACTGTGTATCGACTCTTGCAGTAAAGTTCACGCAAACCTAATACTAATGTCCTCAAACTTTCAAGTTAAAAGACATGATAATATAAAAGAGATGGAGAAATTAGAGAGATGGGAGGTTAGTTCTACTGTGTTGTAGCAGTACTGCCAGCCACTGGTGGTGAGTGTATCCTAAGAACCCAAAGCACATCTCATGTTCAGGAAACATGAGTCAAGATTAATTCCCTTGAGTTCCTCCCTCTAAAACAAAACTTCTAAACAGTAGTAGGTTGGGAATATTTTTCATCAGTTAGTTCTGTTTAGATGAGCCTACAGAGGACATCTTGTTCAGATTTTTGCATTTTCTCTAAAACCACAGGAGCTTCAATTGTGATTGGATAAGAGCGTTGTAGAATCACGGAATGGCTTGGGTTGGAAGGGACCTTAAAGCCCACCCAGTCCCAACCCCTGCCGTGGGCAGGGCTGCCACCCCATCAGGCTGCCCAGGGCCCCATCCAACCTGGTCCTACACACCCCCAGGAATGGGGCACCCACAGCTTCTCTGGGCAACCTGTGCTAGTGCCTCACTGCCCTCTGAGTACAGAATTTCTTCCTAACATCCCAACCTAAATTTCTCCTCTTTTAGTTTAAAGCCATTCCCCCTTGTCCTATTGTTATTAGGCTGTGCAAAAAGTCAGCCTCCCTCCTGCTTATAAGATCCCTTCAAGTGCTGGAAGGCTGCAATGAGATCTCCCAAGAGTCTTCTCCAAGCTAAACAAGGCCAATGAAGCAGGTGCTCAGGGGAGCCCTGGGGGCTCTGGTGGGGGCAGAGGGCAGAGCAGCTGGATGTTACACCTCTCATCCCAGCTGCCACAGGTGCCAGCTCAGCTCCTGGACTGCTTTGTGGAAATGCTGCCACAAAGAGCTGTGACTGTGTTGGTAGTGCAACCAGCAAGGATATTGAGGTGATTTAGATATATATATATGTATACATATATATATATATTTCTGGTTCAAATAATGCCAGAAAGCAAAGTGAGCGCAGTCAAATACGTTGGAAAAATGGCAGTTTCTTCCTAGAGCATCCCACCGGTCAGGTCTGGGAGAGAATATGGGGGAGACCAGCAGCAGAGCCCTGGATCTTGTATTCAGGGTTGTTTTTCGATAATGAAGTTCCACCTTTAATCAGGGAAGCATTGGTGCCATCCAGTGACCACCAGAAGTATTGCAGCGTCACCTAAACGAACAGTTTTCCTGGGCGTACACTTCGCGGCAGTGTGCCGCCATCCTCTGTTATCCAGGTACAGGGGCAGATGGTTCATCGGAAGAAAAAAACAAGAAACCTGACCTGTGTTCACTTCTCTTCACAGGAAATTACCTGATTGCAGGAAAGCACTGAAGGACTCTGTTCCTCCTTCTGTTTCAGTGGGCCTGGCAGTGTAGCGGTGCAGTTAGAGCTATTAAATCTTTAATAGCATGCAGTAAATTTCTGTTTGAACCTGACAAGCTATGGCCTAGCTCAATCCATTTGGCAATTTCTAATGGTAAAGTCTTTTTATTCTAGCTGTGTTTTCTTTGAAAGTATTTTCAAATCAACATTTTAGTGTCAGGCTGGGCCAGAAATAGAAGTCAGAAAACACTGTAACACAGAAAAGAAGATGAGATTTGCTGTAAGAATCTGCGAACCTAAGACCAGGGAAATTGATTGTTAAACAAATCAACAGATTCAGATAGCAAGTCACAACATCATGTTGGCTTGCTTGCTTTATTTCATCATGATTTATGTATCTGTTTATTTGTAGCCATAATTGCTATGTCAGCACCAGTTCCATGGAGCAAAACCGCTATATAACACTTTTTAGGACTAGTTCAATAATGGTTTTGATTTTGGTTTCTAATAACATACGGAAAGCAAAGCTGCCTATGAGAGGAATTTAATATCCTGAAATTCCAATTAAAAAATTATTGGTTGTTTTTGTAGGTAAATAGTTCATGGGAAGGAACTGAGTTGGCAAGACGTTTATGTCTGTATTGACTATTGTCTACTATTACATCTGCAGCTTCCATAACTGAGATACCTGTAAAGTTCAGAAAATGTAACTGAATAACCCCAGATATGCAACTTCTGATCCATAAACAAAAGCTTGGATGTTATATAGACATTGTGCAGTGGATTTTGTACAGTGAGGCTGGTGGAAAGGTTGAGTATCACATATGATTTCTGCACTAAAATGACAGGTGTCTGTTCTACCTTCTTGTACCTACCACTGTAGCAGTTAATAATCTTTCTGCAGCCATTTTTTTACTTGGCTTGCTTCTTCTACTCTTAGTATAAGGTAAAGGGATTAGATACAAAGTCTTCCTAGAATATGGAACATAGAGAAAATGAGATTTGTTCACAGATTTCTTGAGGGCAACCTTTAGGAAGCTGAATTTGGGTCCGCTTCTCTTCTGCAAGGATAAGGAAGGGCATGAAAAGGACGTCACCACTTCTGCCAGCACTTTGGGCATGTGTTCACCTCAGCCCCCCAAAACTCAACCTCCATGAGTGGATTCTGGTGGATGGAGGTGCTAAGCATGGTGTGCCCTATCTCTCCCCATTGCTGGCATTTCACACTGGCAGGAGCCCAGGTGTTGGAGCTCTGTGCTCCTTCCTTGCCTTCTTCTCAGCTCCAGGTACCATCCTTTGCACAGCAATAGCAAAGTTCTCTGCCAGCAGCTAGTGCTGGGACTACAGACACAGGCTGAGCAACTAAATTCACTTGTCCTGCTCCTTGGCACTGGTTGGTGTCCTACCAGCACTGTTGTTAGTCCCTCTCCTGCTGCATTATGTACTTCACCAAAGAGTGTTCACGTATTTTTGTCTGTCTTCATCTTTTACTTATGCTCCCCATTTCTCTGTGTGTTGCTCAGACATTGCATTTTGGTGTGGAGCAAAGTTCTCTAATTTCTGTAATGCATCTTTGCAGTTGTCCACCACTTAAAGCCAAATGCTTCAGAATCATAGAATCATAGAATGACTTCAAAGGGACCTTGAAGATCATCTAGTTCCAGCCCCACTGCTATGGACAGCACTAGATCTGGCTCTAGATCAGGCTGCCCATGGCCCCATCCAACCTGGCTTGAATGTCTCCAGGGATGGGGCATCCACAGCTTCTCTGAGCAGCCTGTGCCAGTGCCTGACCACCCTTTGAGTGGAAAATTTCCCCCTAACACCTAAGCTAAATCTCCTCTTTTTTAGTTTAAAACCTTTCTCCCTTGTCCTGTCAATATCAGACCATGTAAAAAGTCAGTCTCCCTCTTGATTAGAAGCTCCTTTTAAGTACTGGAAGGCCACAGTGAGGTCTCCCTGGAGCCTTCTCTTCTCCAGACTGAACAAGCCCAGCTCCCTTAGCCTTTCTTCATAGGAGAGGTGCTTCAGCCCCTGATCATCTTCATGGCCCTCCTCTGGAGTCGCTCCAACAACTCCGCATCCTTCTTGTGCTGGAGTCCCCAGGCCTGGATGCAGTAGTGCAGGTGGGACCTCACACGGGCAGAGTAGCAGGGGACAATCACCTCCCTCTCCCTTCTGGCCACCCTTCTTTTGATGCAGCCCAGGATACTGTTGGCCTACTGGGCTGCACATACACACTGCTGGCTCTTGTCCAGCTTTTTGTCCACCAGAAACCTGAAGTCCTTCTCTGCAGGACTGCTCTCAATGATTTCTTCTCTCAGTCGTCTGTACATATATCTGGGATTGCCACGACCCAAGTGCAACACCTTGCACTTGGCCTTGTTGTCATTAGATTCTTGTGGGCCCACTTTTCAAGCCTGTTCTGGTCACTCTGGATGGCATCTCTTAGAATAGGTAGAATCATAGAATCACCAAGGTTGGAAAAGACCTCCAAGATCATCTAGTCCAACTGTCCACCTGCCACCAATATTTCCCCAGTAGGTATGTAAACATTTTATATTTCAGTTCAGTTTTATTAATGAACATGTTTGTTTCTTTCAATTTGCAAGATATTGTTCTTTGGTGGTAATTTGGTAATTTCTCCAACTCTCTCTTTTCTCCATCTCTCTGTATTCTTTTTTTCTTTCTTTCTTTCTTTTTTTTTTTTTATACAAAGGGAAAACCACAGTTGATGAGACTCAGCAAATATGTTCCCAAAATAAATATATATAGCACTGTCAAGAAGTCTGCTTAAATCTATTAATTAGTATTTAGGGCTCAAGCTTTGGTTTGTTAGAGATGAAAAAAAACCTACTTATGATAATCAGAAAAGACATACCTGTATACTCTTCCTTCTGTTGTATCAACTGCACCACTCAGCGTGGTGTTATCCGCAAACTTGCAGAGAATGCACTCAGTCCCACTGTCTAGGTCATCGATAAAGGCGCTGAAGAACACCAGTCCCAAGATGGACCCCTGGGAGGCCTTGTGACCTACCTGCACCTAGGCATGGAACTGCTGACCACAACCCTGTGGCTGCAACAATCCAATTGATTCTTTATTTGCTGAACAGTCCACCCTTAAATCCATTTCTTTCCAGTTTAGAAATAAGGATGTGGTGTAGGACCATGTCAAAGGCCTTATACAAGTCCAAGTAGCTGACATCAGTTGCCTTTCCTTGATCCATCGATGCTGTCACTCTATCATTGAAGGCCACCAGATTGGTCAGGTGTGATCTGTCCTTGGTGAGGCTGTGCTGGCTTCTTTGGATTCTCACCTTGGTTGTAACTGCTTACTTGTAACAGCTCTTCAGAAGGAGTAATTAAAAGCAAAGCTAGGCGCTGGGTGCCTGCTTCCTTCTGGCACCCCTTGCTTGTACACACATACTTTTGTTTGCCCCATCCTTCCTTTCAAAGCACTATCCCATTTTTAAAAGCCTAGATTATCCCCTAGAACTGGTTCCTGGCACAGCCACATGATTCAGTGGACACAGTCTTTGAGACTGGCAGTGACAAAGAACGCACAAATAATTTTAGGCTAGAGCTGCTGCTGGAGGAAGAGCAACATGAAGCTGTGGCTTTGGTTTGCCTCGTTCCTGGGCATGCTACCCGTGGCACAGCCTAGCAGGGCAGTGGAGGGGACCAGATACTTGGGTACCTCTGTAAGAGGGGATCCAACTGCCTTTTCCCCCCTCATCTATGCTCCCTGTTGCACATCCTGGACTCTAAGGTACCTCCAGCTCATTTTCTGCTTGCTTGGCTCCCTGGGCCAACTCATGGTAAGCAGAGAAGAAAACCATCCAGTGCGTAAAAGGTAGGGTTGGGGGAAAGGCTGGGTAATTATTCTTTCAGTGGCAGCTAGCCAATATAGATTGATTTAGCTGCTTTGCATCCTTAGAGCCACGGAGTCTGACAGCAGTCAGCTTTGGTCAGCATCCAGGTCCCAAACCGATGAGCTCTTGGTAACCTGAGATGTGCACAGTCTGGAGCCCACCAGCTCTTGCAAGGACTGATGGAGGGAGATGAGCATTGCATGAAAGAGATGCCCTTCTGCTCCGTTGGCCCTGGCTGCCTGTCTGCAGGTTTCTAGAAGAATCCCCCCTGCTTTTTTCCCCTTTCTTTGTCTAACCTATTCAAAACACATTTTTCTTAGTTTTGTTTACTTTGCCAATACTGCACTTGTGCCATCCATTCTTCACTTAGGAGACTTTCAGAAGGGAGACCCTTGGCAACCTGCAAAGGAGCGTGTTGAGAGCTTGTCTGGTGTATATCAGGAGCCATATGAGGAGCCTTTTACAATAGTTAACAAAGAGAAAGAACTGTTGAAGCCTTTGTTGTTTTATGATGAAATGTGAATTTTGTCATAGTCTACTTGCTTTCATTTTTTATTATAATACAATTATGTTAAGGCATTAATGATGGAAAAATACACTTTCACAAGGTTCTAACACCTGGAAAATAATTTTTCTACCGAGTAGCCCCATAAAAGCTACTGGGTAGAAAATTGTTGATAGTCTACAGGAAAAGTGGAAGTCATTTATTAGCTTCATCCTTTCCCACTTCAAAATACTGAGATCATGTTTTACTAAAATTTTCAGACCAAAGGCAGTGATGAAACATTGCCAAGTTTGGAACTGCGATGCTTATGCTTTCCAGTTCACTTCTCTGGAAGTGCAAAACAGCCAGAACAAACAGGTCATTTGGATTGTGGTCACTGAAACTTTGTTTTGCTATATCAGCCTACCCAGCCAGAACACACAAAGGAGATGCTCTTCATGAAATTCTCCAGTACAGGATATTTTCCCCTTCAGTCTCTACTGGGACAGGGAGAGAATTTTGGTTGTGAAGAGTAACTGGAAGTTCAAGATGTCAGGGGACTGATTGCCTTTAACTGTTTCAGTCTAGTACTTGAAAGCAGTTTCCACAGTGTATGGGAATATGTATTCCCAATGCTGAAATAGTTAAACAGGTTTTTTTAAAAAAAGTCTTACATGAGATGGAACAGCACATACCTTTAACTCATTTTCATTCCTAAGCAAAGGAAAAATCTTTGTGTTAATTTGAACTACTGTATTTAAAGGACAGTACACTGGATTTCTCTTGCAGAACAAAGATCTCTGAATTCCAGCTTTGGGGCCAAACTCAGTTTAACCTATAGATCCTAGCTCTGCTCTCATAAAGTCACTTCTGCCTCATTAGTGACCTGAAGATTCGTAAGTAAATCTGATTTAATCATGCTTGTTAAGTTGGAATTTGACCCTCAACTCATTATTTCTAGATTTCCCTTAAAAAAAGAAGCTTTATTAAATGTAATTAATCTTTCTTTTCTGTGTTAACTTATGTGTGCATTTTTACTTATGCCTGAAAACACAGAATGCTGATGATTTCTGCTTTTTCCTGCTAAGGTGTAGGGTGGTGTCTAGCATCCTGCATTATGCCAAAGTACATGTCACCAGGGTTGATAAAAGCTCCATTTATTTAAATATATCCCTTAGTGTTTTGTTGTTGTTATTGAGTTTTTTGTTATTTTTTTAAATCAGTTGCTGAGAATTTGAAATTTGACATGGAAAAACTTTCAGCACATACCTATACGATTACAGGTAGCTGGTAGTGATTTTTAAAAATTTCTCAATGTAAACTAGTGTGAAAGTGGAGATAACTTTATTGTTGAGTACACAAATGTGAAAAAAAAAAAAATTAGTGCTGCCAGCTGAAACTGTGCCATTTCCTCAAGTGCAAATGAATATTATTGTGTTTTAGCAGGCGTTAATATTTTGTTAAGAGACGTTGTTAGTGACAAATCTAGTTCCAGGAAAATCCAAGTTCCAGAAAACTGAGTTTAAAATAGGTTTCCAACTGTTCGATCATTAGCATCTATTTTCATGTTCCCTTGCTTGCTGCTTTAAAATAATGCTGCTCTACAATCCTCTCCCCTACTGGTGGCTCAAGAACTCACAAGATCAACAGGAGAAAGTAATTGCTGAAATGCTACAATTATTCTGCACTAAATGAAGTGAAAAAATAATGATAACCCTCTACTCCCAGTAAAGGCAATGGAAACATTTTTTCTTCATGTCATTCAATTGTAATAATTTAAACTGTCTCATAGCAGCAGTAGGTATAAAGTCTCTATACAAGTGCATATTTTGAATAACTTCAAAATGATACTAAACTTCATCAGTTCAACAAAAGATTTGACTCTTGTAAAAATAAGACAAATATAACTATTATAAGCAGTAAGGCTTATAGTAAAATAAAGAAAATTAGGTAAAATAAAGAAAATTACTGGAGGAAATGGAAAAAAAAAGAAGGAAGCTGAGAAATAAAGGAATAGGCAGCTACAAATCCTTACTTTACTTTCAAGTGAAAATTCTAATTTGCATTTTCTTTTCTCTTCTTTGTATTTATTGAAGCTGCTTAAATAATGTAGTACAGTAGGTATTGCCAGTGCTTGAACAAAAAACAAGCTGCCACGTCCTAGCAGTGAGTCACCTCATGCAAGGAAAGCCATGGCAGTGTGCATGAAGAAAACCACATCAGGCTGACTCTCAGCTACCAAGGCTGAGTCTAACACACTGTTGCAGCATGATCGGACACACGTGGTGGCTTACTGCAGCCCAGAAATGTGGTAGCAACTCTTCAAGTTTCAGTAACTTGTTCACTTGCCTGAGCCTTCAGCATACAGCTGTGTGGTTTTGCACAGAAATTTAAGGTTTCAAGTTGTAGCCAGCTCATTAGGACTGCCTTTGTCCCTTCAACTGCTTTCTCCTTTCCCTGGCTTGATGGAGTTCAACATGGGTGTCCAACCTTTTGGTGTGCCTGGGCCGTATTGAATGAAGAGGAATTGTCTTGGGCTGCATATCAAATATGTAATGTAGTTAATGTATATAACTAAAAAAACCTATTTTAAAATATTTTTTATTTAAACACTGAAAAAAAAGAGCAAGATGAACACGGAACTAGTGGGATATTTGACTTTGTTTTTGTGAAACTAATGCATCAGTCTGGTTCGATGTCAGTGGCTGCAATTCTTAGTGAGTTCTCGAGGTGCTCATCAGAGACTTTTGATGAAATTTTATTCTTCCTTAAAAATAGTTGTTTACAAATATACATACTGCCAAAGAGCAGTGACATGAATAAGGTGTGACTGTGAAGTGAGGGATATCTTTCTCTGGTGGGATAGGGCTTATAAAAGTTGAACAGAGACATGATCAGATTTTTCTTTGAGATGAACATCTGATCGCAACTCAGTACATTCCATTTGAAAATTCACAGGTAATGTATTTACGTCACCTGAAAACGGAGTCACAGATATACCAAAAATTTCATAATTTTTTCAGCAATCTTGAAACCTATTCTCAAATTCCTGTATCAAAATGGAAAGCATGTCTGCATTTTGTTCACTGTTCACAGGACTGTGTTTAGCCAGTGTATTTGCCATGATGTGAGTGAGTGCTGCACTGTACCCTCCCCTTGTCCTGGTTTCAGCCCAGACATTGCCAATCACACACCAATAGTTGGTTGTTGCTGAGCAGTGGGTACTTGCCCAGGGCTGAGCCAGGCCTTTTGGTGGGGAAGAGCCACTGCCATGATGGTGTGGCCGCAGGATGGGCTAGGCTAGGCCATGTGCAGGCCACGGGCCGCGGATTGGACACGCCTGGAGTACAACTTAAAGACAACATTAAAGGGCACCATCTTAGCTGTTATTAGATGTCTGTGTGATAAGCAAATATCCTTGTCTGTGTTTTCAGACAGCTGAAGTGGCATTAGCCAATCTGAAGAATAAATACGAAAATGAAAAAGCTATGGTGACTGAAACCATGACCAAACTACGAAATGAATTGAAGGCTTTGAAGGAGGATGCAGCAACCTTCTCATCCTTGAGAGCAATGTTTGCAACCAGGTAAGGGAAGTGATTTCACCGTCTGCCTCAACGTTGTAAAAGTAAGTGTGCTAAATGGGAGCAGACTTAGTTGTGTATGTTGGGTGCTTAGGAGGAGAAACGGAAACTATTTTCTGCAAGGTCAGGGGTTTGTTGGATGAAGGTGACTGAGTCTTACAGTGCACGCTGTGAAAAACGTGCAAGCTTTCAAGTGATACTGAGAAGCATGTCTTGGAAAATAATGCTGGAGAATAGCAATGACAGTGCAACCTTGAGTAAAGTGTTATAAATGCCAATATCAGTCTCCAGTCTATTTGCATTTATAGGGCTTTTTTAAGTGGAAATCAAACAGTAGATTTATATGGCTGATACTCATATTCAGAAGCATGCCGTGATTCGGTCGTGTAAAGCTGTCATATGGTTAACGATGATCTTCAGAATCCTGTGTTTTCATTATCATGAGATTTATTACTTACCACTGGAAAAATCTATTTCATCAACCAGCCTGTGCTGTAATCCAGCACTGATAATTGTAAGGCCATTGCAATTTCACATTCCAGCATGAATTCTTATTTTCTCCAGCTGTATTATTCAATTTATTAACTTCTCCTTCACAGGATCAAAGTTTCACTTATCTTCTGTAGCACAGTTCCTCCTGACAGGGCAGTAATTAATCATCTCTCTTCTTTCATTCTACCACTCTCAGAAGAGCTTTTGGTTTTAGCCGCTTTGTAAAAATTACCTACAAATAATTTGTTTTTGAAGATCCAGTGATTGCATCAAAAAAATTCTTAATATCTAGATAAGAGAGTAGTAACCTCAGAATTTTTTTCTATTTATATCATGATTTTTTTTCCCTCTTACGATTAAATGCAGTGCAGATTTCTTGCTTGTGCTTTAGTCTGTAAGCAATAAGACTTCGTGCCTCATGCCAACATCTCCCCAGTGCTCTCTTGTAGTATATAGGTGCCATCTCACTCTTCCAGCCTTTTTCGGTCCTCTGTTGCTTAATGACAGTAGCAGCAGCAGCTGGGAGAGATGGAAAAATGGAGAAGGGGCCATTTGCATGCCATGACTTTGGTGCTGTGTACAAATTCATCATAGGTTCATCGTTGGAAGAGTACGTGTAGTGCCATAATGGAAATGAAGAACCAGCTCATCAGGTGAAGTGAACCAAGGTAGCTCTGTTCATTTCATTGACATCTAGAGATTGTCTTCAGGAAAGCAAACTTCTGTGTGTGTTTTAGAAATACATGTGTTGATCTTTATTTACAAACTTATATGAATGTACTAACTCTGTAAGACTAGATGGAGGGCTACTAAGCCCTTAGGAGAGAGCTAGTATCATGAATGTAAAGCAAACAAGGGACTTAGGTGTAGCCTAAATTATCAACCTGCAAGATAAAACAAGTTTGGAAAGATTTAAAGTTGTTACTTAAAGGGAACGTTAGGCTGTTGGTGTGCTGAATGCTCTTTACCCTATTTGGGCATCTTGACTGAACACTTCCACAGGACTGAACACTCATATCCTAAAGCTGGCAGGAGACAGTGGCTTATCTTCCGTGAGAATTAAGCTCAAATGGTGCCATCCATCTAGATGCCTATTCTAAATGTCTTGTGTAGGCTGCAGTGAAATTTCTGTTTCTCTTCTACAAACTATAAAGGGAATCTGAGTGACTTGCAGAGTTACCAATTTCCCCTTTACAGGTGTGTGATATTAGTAGAGAAAAACCTCACCCAAAGCATCTGCCACTGTTTATAAACTCCATGCAGTTGTGATTGAAAACTCGAGGCATGGCCTATGGAATTTCTCTCTGCCCTTGAGATCATAACTTTTGCACAATGTTTCCTAGGGGCAGTGATAAAAATTCATTCACTCACTGAAAAGTATTGCACCTCAGTGGGATCCTATAGATTTTTCTATAAAATATTACTTTTCCTTCCCTATCTGAATCTGTTCACCCTCATAACAAAATCAGTTTATCTACATGTTCAGATCATTGGCTCATTCTGAATACTTCATTTGGAATAGCATCTGTTTAAATGACATAGCCGTGATATACTGTAGATGTCTGTTCAAGAAGATAAATCTATTTGGAAATAGAAGAAAGTAAGATTCTCCATGTAGTAACATTTGATACCATAGCAACATTCAAAAACAGTTGTTTAGTCTTGTTAAGTGAAACAGTTGTTTCCACGGTAATCTTGCATCAGGTGGTACTTCTGAATTTTTGCTGTAGGGAGAACATCCCTCTGAGAGTAGAGTTGTATTATAGATCTGAAAATGATTGTATATACTGCTTGATTGATCAGTATCCCTTCTCTTTCATAACCCCTTCCCTTCTGTTCATTTGACTCCTGAACGGATGTTCATTCTGATGCTGAGCTTTATGCTTTCTTCATCATGTGTACTGAATAAAGTTCATGCCACATTATAAGGAGAGCATAGCATGCATGGTTCTCATTTGAATAACAAAGATTACAGTTTTCTCCAAAGCTTCTCTATGCAGAAGGCAGGATCTTTCCTTTTTCTGTGATTTTCCCTGGTACTCATACATTCTTCTATTCCTTAAGTACTTTCTTCAGTTCTGCTGTTCCTTCACTCTAAAGTCCTTCTGTCCAGCTTGTACCTCTACTATCGATCTTTTTATTTGCCTGGACTGTTTGTTTCCTAATCCAAAGTTTCCGTCGTTCTGATCTCTACAGCTTCCTCCTTCTGTCTTCATTAGGCTTTATCCCTTTCTGAATTTACTTCAGGGCTGCCAAGGATATGTCCTCACCACAGTTCAAGCTCCCTTTTCCACATAGACTTTTCTTGGATCTTGAAACCACAAAAATTCAACAGACTTACAAGTGAAAGAGGGTCGATTTTTTAGGCCCTTCTCATAATCTATTTGGGAAGTTTGGAGAGCTGGAGAAGGTCGGGATGATGCAGTTAACTGGAAAAATGAAATTTATCTGAGCTGCAAAGAACAGCTAATGTTACACTGTAACTGTTCACTTTCAGGCATCATAATTATTTTGTTTTTTAAAGTCAATTTTTACCTGATATAGAGTTTTGGGGGCATGCAGTAGACTCCACTGATGGGGTCTCTTCCACAGCAGCACTTCTGCTGGTGCATTTTAATGGTGCATTAACCCTACTGCTGCAGATTCTGCTGGAGAAGTCATCTACTGAGGCTGTGTGCTGGTAGGTTGCATGGGATTGGCAGAGCAGAGTTTAAATCCTCACTTGGTATGTGGGCAGTGTGCTGCCCACCAGAGTCACAGCTTCTGTCTGCTTATGTCCTTTGCTGTTTCTGATAGTCCCGGAACAAAAAAATGGTGTGAGCCTTTCCTTCCCCTCCTGTCTGGAGGGAATCAGGAAGCTAATTTTACTAAGTCCGTACATAAATTTGTTTTCCCATATTAAATAGAGATTCTCATAAGTAGAGACCAAGAAACACTGCTCATGATATTGCCACATTCCTGATGCTGCATGCACTGATTTTATCCTCGCTCCATCAAGACATATTCTTATGATTAACAATTAGAGAAAACATGTGCTGAAGAGATGGACTAGGAAGTATAGACAGATCCTGGAGCTATCCTGGAGGAGAAAGAATTTATGAGCAGAAGAGAATTATGCTTAGATTGGCAGAGCAGAGATGTGTCACTGACACCGTCTCTGGGTTTAGCTCAAGCTCCACTAAGATTAATGTGACCTAAATTATGCCTAGGCCTGACTCGATATTTGGTTTACATTCCTAGATGAAAAAGAAAGATGGAACTAGAAATCCCTTAAACTCCTACATAAACTTCATGTGTTAGTTTATACAAAATAAGCAGGCTTATGCATCTGTCTGCTTCCTTTCTGAGACAAGAAAAATGAGAAATAGGTGAAATCTTGACTTCTGTGCCGGTAAGACAACAATGTTATTTACTAGTCACTTGCAGTTTACACTCAGTGTAGGACAAGGGACAAACTGGGAAAGAGCTCTGATGTGGGTGACCCCTCCCTGGAGGTGTTCAAGGCCAGGCTGGATGGGCCTTTGAGCAACCTGGTCTAGTGGGAGTTGTCCTTGCCCATGGCAGAGGGGTTGGAACTGGATGATCTCTAAGGTCTGTTCCAACCCAAGCTGTTCTATGATTCTGTGTAGGAGAATGTAATGTAATTTCTGTTATTCAGTATTTCTTGAGCTCTTTTAAAAGGCCCATGCAGAGCCCTGGAGTCCTGCCTGCCCTGCAGCACTCCACACCATGTCAGAAGTCATTTCTCTTAAAAGCTCGTAACCTTTTTCTTCCTCTGTATGCTGTGAGACTTCACTAATGTTTATAAAATATATGGGCAAAAGGCAATATGGACATGTGAAGTTTTTTTCTTTTTAAATTGGAAACACTTCTGTTTTTATCCATTACTCGCACATAGCAGGGATTATTTTATTGCAGGGAAATGCCATAGCTGCAGGCAGTAGCTACCTCCCACTGTATGGAATAACCTTTGTTGTTGCAGATTTCGGAGATCTCAGGCTGTTAATTCAGTGGTTTCTAAAGTTAATTATGGCCTTTAGTTGTTTGATTTAGTCTTACCCTTTCTGAATGTTGTTTCTTTAAAAATATGTATTCTTGAGCAACAGACACAGAGACAATGGCCCACGTGTTTGGGCAAAATAATAGGAAACTTCGAGTCATGGTGGAGGTCAGATGACTGGAACCACCCAAACACTGCAGTGAACTGCCAAGAATGCTGGATTGCTATTATGGGGAGACTTCTAGAAAGGGCATACAGTTAATGAGAACAATTAGAAAATGTATTTACAAAATTGTTTTTATCTTGAGCATAAGGCTGGCTAACAGCATTTAACTTATCCAGGTTTCTAGGGCCATCCTGTTAGAGTTCATAGCAGGTTATGTTTCTTAACTGTTCAGTTACACTGTTTTGCAAAGCATATTTCTAAAGATACAAGAACATCCTGAGGCCTGAGAAAAAATCAGTCCTCTTCCAAAAAGGAAATTGGCTTCTGGGCATCTTAAAGCAAGACAGTTTGTTCCTCTAATGGCACAGTGCTACTGGTGTTGCTGCAAATGTCACTTCTTTGTTTTAATTCTCAACAGAAAATGTATTTGAAAAGAAGCATCCTGTTGAAAAAGAGGAAAGCAGGAGAGAATAAAACATTGATATGGGATCCATCTGGTTACAAGAATAAGTCTTCAAAACTCTGATAGCTCAGACACTATAGTAATTCCTCTTTCAAATGAATTTAATTTCCAGAATGCTTATTTCATTCTAATGTTTCTGTCGGTGACACTGGCCAAGACATCAGTAAATATCTCGTAGCCTGCAGCAGAAGGAGATGTGCAAGTGGACTTGAAGTCAGCCAGTGTTTCAGAAATATCTCTCTTCCTCAGGGCTTAACTGCAGACAGTCATGCTTGTTAAGGTCCTGCTGGAGAAAAGTAATACTGAAACTAGAGCTGAAACTATGGCTGGCATAACTATTTTTCTTCCAGTCAAAGTGCCTAAGTTATTCAAAAGGAGAGTGCCATGCATGTGTGCGTGTGAGAAAGAGAAGTGTGAAGTTTTGCATATACTTTACTTCTGTTTCCCAAGAAGAAGTTTGAAGTTACAGGAAAAATTAATCACTCCATCTGCAGTAATTCAAAAAGTTTATTGGTCCACACACTCCGAGAAGGAAAACTAACAAGATTTTCTTTCCTTATTTTCTGTGAATGGTAATGATAAAGGTAAATCCTCATCCAATATGTTGTGTTAATTACACAGCAAAGCTATATATATGGGGAGGAGATTTGATGAAAGCTGCATTATTTCATATGAAAAGTCCTTAGATATTGCCACAAATGTCTGATGATCAAACAGTGTTGCTAGCTGTGAATCATTTTACTGATGGCATACATTTATCATTGTTACTGATTAGATGCTTCTATTTTTAATGAATTGTAACTATTACACTTCAAAAAGTCACTAAGACCATTCTAAAATGCCTTACTCTTCCTATTAATTTTATTAAATCAATGTTTAAAGCGGGACTAAACTGGATTTGATCCTAAAGGCTGACAAAATCATGAGGAAGGTGGTTTTGTTTCAAAATCTGTCTCAGAGATCCAATTTTTAGTTAACTGATTAGAAACGTATTATATTATCATTATTATTATTCTAGACACAGGTTGTACTGCTGAGTGGGAAGTACTGGCGTTCAGATCCAAGTCCAAATTTGTTCAGTAGGACAAGAATTCAGGCTCTGTGCTTCCAGAGTTTGGTTCAGCAAAAGCTTGGATCTGAATCTGCCCCTGTAGCTGAGGTCTGGAATTATGATCACTTGTAGGGATGGTTCTTGGATCAGTTCCCCAGATTTCTGCCTTGTTTGTTTTCCCAGGTGTGATGAGTATGTCACGCAGCTGGATGAGATGCAAAGGCAGCTGGCAGCTGCAGAGGATGAGAAGAAGACCCTAAACTCTCTGTTGCGCATGGCTATCCAGCAAAAACTTGCCCTTACCCAACGACTGGAGGATTTAGAGTTCGACCATGAGCAGTCCCGACGCAGCAAAGGCAAGCTTGGAAAGAGCAAGATCGGCAGCCCTAAAGTAAGTGAGGAGGCATCAGCCACCGTGCCAACCATAGACACTTTCCTCCTGCATAGTCAGGGCCCACAGCAACCAAACTTACTGGTCAGCAGTGGCACTCAGAGGAAAAGGTATGCATGCAGCGATCTTTATAGTACAGTGCAGTGGCCAGACTTTCATTAAAGTCGTTCACTGAATTGTAAACATTATATTTTTGGTTTTCTTTTATATACTTTGAGTGGGGAGAAGGAGGTGGGGAACATATGAATACAGAATTCAAAGCCTGGCAACATGTGGTTCTGGTCCACCTACTCACAATGTTATTTCGTCCTTCTTAATGCAGTGTTTTGCATTATATTCTGTTGGTGTCTCAGCGCATCTTGTATGTCTTTAATATTAGTGTAAATGTATTTTCTTTAACAACTCTTCCTTAAGTTTCCCCTAAGATTTTCCATAAGGAGCATCTGAAATATAAAAGAATTGTTCTGTATGAGCATTTCAGTGCTTAACACAAAAGAAGTTGCATCTCTTTGTTAAGCTCTGATGCTCACTTGCTCTTCATCAGCGCAAAAAGAATATGGATGCGTTCACTCAGATCAATTTTTCTGCATAGGAACAAGCAACCTTTTGAAGGGGGATGGCTGCCATTCATAGCCTAATGCAAATATTCTGCTGTTTAAGCAGTGAGTTCTCGTCTTGTCTTGTGACTGTCCTGCCAAAGCTCTGTAGCTGTGGGGATCTCCATGGTTCTGAAGACAAAAGGGACTCTACTAGAGAAGTCCTAGATAATCATTCTCTTTTCTTATATGTTCTAGTCACAATGCAAAAATAAGAGAACATTCTGGGAGCCTTGTACATATCAACTCTGGGATGCTGAGATATAAGTCAACCTCATCTCCTCCTCCCCTAACATGATTTCCAGTGCAGGCAAGGTGCTCTGCCGTGGAAATGACACGGGGTGGCAACACTAGTTGGTTTTTACCTATTAAGCAGATTAACAGGATATTGTCATTCATGAGGCTTTTAAAGGTAATTAAAGTAAAACTCTTTTGTTTCCATATGTATTTTTCTTGGATCTCCTGCAAGACTATTCTCACCTTCCCTTTGTGATCAGAGCCATCCCAGGACTTCAGGGACCTACCTCCAGAAATTATTAAGAGCCCCCCCTCATCCCGCCTCCACAGAATCATATCTTCTGAGGGGTCCCCCTTCCATGAGTGATTTCATCCATGGGCACCGTCTCAGCAAGGAAAAAAGGTTAACCGTGGCCACACCAGGTAAACATTTTTTCCTTGGGTGCATGTGGTGCTGAGTGGTTAGCAGAGCAGGGGACCCTCCCAGCACTGCAGATGCAATCTAATTTGGGTACCTTCTTGCGACCTGAACAGCAAAATGTCTTTTCCTGTGTCACCTGTGGCAGGAGCTGACATTCTGCCAGCTGTGGCCCAAACTGGTTCCAAATGCAGTGGGGGAAGTCCCACTGAGGAATACATGGGTGCAGTCCTGCTGGCATCCACAGAGGCTGCACCCCTGTGCTCAGGTGGTGCTTGGCTATATTGAGAGTCAACAAAGAAGACCCAGACCAAACAGGACAGAGGAGTCAGATGGATGAGGACCGATGCTGGAGTTGCTGGCATTGTCCATCTCCTGCTCACACTGCAGTTTTCAATCAGATTTTTCTAAGGTGTAATGTCAAACTCACAGAAGATTTAGTTTACATAAACTGAGTTGTGAAGTGCATCTTCACAGGAATCTTTTGCTCTTCCTTTCTTGCCAAACTGTAGTGTCTACTTGGAACAATGTGCAGAAAGGAAACATGAACTGAATGCCATTTCAAAGGTTGTGATATCTTTCTCCTGACAAAGTAATAACTACTTTTCTTCTGTGCCTGTGCAGAACTTTTAGCCTGCAACTATGCACACCTTTATCTGGTGCTATTTTTTTTTTCATTTAGAGTTTTGAAATTTTTATACACAAAAAGCAAAAGTAGAATAAATAAAAGCTAAAACCCATGAAGTGCCTTGTGCTAAAGTAAGTATCTATTACAGAAAGCTGAGCGATACCCCAGAGTACATTATATCTCAGTGCCAGGAATATCATACCACCTTTGAGTAGTGCCATGCAAGTAACACTCAAAGGACAAGTGCGAAACTGCGGTCCAAACTAGTCTTTCTCCTAAGGAGTGTTGCATTAAATAAAGTGAAGGGCTGGCTCCTGTGAGGAAATAGGTGGGTAGGAAAAAACAAAGACTTTAACATTTATAAAATAGAAGGTACTGAGCTTTTGCAAGGAAGTGAAAGGAAGTAGACCCTAAAATGGCAATCTTCTACCAATACAGTTTACAAGACTCTAGTTCTAATTATACTCCTAACGCACAGTTTACAAGAGACCATGAGGCCAAGGAGAAATCCAAGCACTTGATGGCCTTTGTGTGAAGACATGTGACCTCTGTATCGGAGAGAACCTCTCTGATGGTTAGAAGAAGCAATGATTTAAAAAGAAGACTGCTCAACAGATAAGACAAGTATACTGTTTTGCAAAATTGTTAGTACCAGTAATAAATATATACATTTTGCATTACATAGTACAATATGTAATCTTTGAATATGGAACTCTGGATCCCAACTGTCTTCGTGCATTATATTTTTGTCCCCATTTTTGGGGACCACCATCTAATACCTCACAGAGCATCACAGACTCACAGACCACACATTGATAAACACTGGCGCAGTCTCTGACTTCATGCAGTAACAGGGGCCAAAGGATAAAGCAGCCTGAAAAGTAGAATTGCCCAGAAAATATATTTGTTTAGAGTCTCACCTAGCACTTTAGGTACATCTTTGTAAGTATAAAGGCTTGAGACAGCGCTACTGATTTATGTCACAGTTTTCCTTATGATCATACAGCAGTCAACTTTCTGAATGCATTTGTCAAAACTGTATTCCATCACGTGGGCTTGGTCTCTGCCAGGCATCCTGTGAGCCTGACAGGTTCAAATCTCTGATTTTTTTTTGAGCACTCTAATTCCATCCTCAGCAGAGCCCATGTCAGAATCAGGCTGAGGGTCAGCATCAGTCTTGCCAGTTTCTGGAAGATTATTAACAGACCAAAGGAATAAGACACTAAGTAGGATTTTCTGCGATCTGTCTAGTTATATTTTTCCTGAAAGTAAGGAACAGTGAAAGATGGTATTCTGCTGCCTTTAGGGGATGTTTAAAAGTCCTGCCTTGTAACAGAATTTAATTTCCCAGATGATATATGCAGTAAAACAAACAAGCAGTGTAACAACACCCACCTTCTTGGGTGGGTGTTCTATGGCGCTGAGCTTGCTGGAGCACAAGAAGTGTCTGGACAGTGCTTTCAGACAAATGGTCTAATTTTTGAGTGGTCCTATCTGGAGCCAAGAGTTGGACTCAATGATCCTTATGAGTCCCTTCTAACCTGGGCTATTTCATCTTTTCATCACAGAGACAGCAAAAGAACCATGTCCAAACTTATACACTAGGAGCAGAGAAAGAATGAATCAGGCCTAAATTAGCTGTGCTGGGTTTCAGTTTTTTTTTTTTTTTTTGAAGTTGTGAAAGGTTCCCATCTCATGAAGATTTCAGCCACACTCCCAGTACTGTGGGACTGTGAGGCTGTAGCTGGGAATGCATTTGATGGAGACCAAGAGCCAGAGTGCTGCTTTCTTCAGAGGAAGATCCTGGCACAAAGACTCACTCATGAAGCCCTGTAGACTCACTACTGAAGCTAAATTAAGGGCCTTTTGAGAGAGTAATTTCTTACTTGATTTCCCCTTGACTGCCCTCAACTTTTAATCAGCATGTGTGTCCATTTGACATCAAGCTGTGGCAGTATGACCTTATCTGGGCCTTCTAATTGAATTAATGGCTCCTAAGCACTGTGGCTAAAATTATCTCTCATCCATTTCCAAAGTATCACACTTCATTTCCTCTAGGTAATGGTGTGCATATAGTTTTGCTGTGCATTTCTTTTTCCCTTCTGTTATTAACATGTATTTTTTCCACATTAAAATCTTTATTCTTCTGATAGGCAGATCCAGCCTGTGTTTGTCCAACAGAATTCCAGCCTACTTTTGCATGTTGCTTTTTTCATGGTTACCTGAAGAATTCAGGGCATAAAGAAAGACAAAGGCTGGTTTTGACAGTGTGTAACACTGTATTAAAAATGACCTTTCATTGCAGTTGCATTCAAAATCCTTCCAAATTTTCATATACAGGGCCTGAAAACAAAGTCAGTAGATACCTCCCATTATCTTACAGTCAGAAAAATGAAATATGCTTCTCTTGACTTCTTCAAGAAAAGAACAAGACAGAAAAAGACTACCATTAGTGCCCTGATACTACTATTTTTTTCCTCTTACTTTAGGATGGAAATTCTCAAAGTTGAATTTAAAATTCTCCAATTTTAGTTGGAGAATTGTATACAGTCAAATATTTTACTTTATTGAAGTAGAAAAAGGAAGAAAATATGTGACACGTTTCTCTCAAATCCATATCCCATCTGAGTTCTCATGTTAGTTGACACAACCTGATTTAGCCAATCAAGTTTCTACCGAACTGTCCTAATTTACTCCAATTTTTGTTCTGTAGGTTTTAGATTTTGATTTTTTTTTTTCATTTTTACAAGACCATTTTGTAAAATGGCGCTTCTAAAGCTTGTAAAAATAAAAGCCATTTGTAATGGCTTTTAACAGTTAATTTTGGAGAACTGTTCTTTTCTGAAAGCACATTAAACCTGAAAGTTTGCTTGATTTTCAGGTGTCTTTCAAGGCTGATTTACAGAATGGCATTTACTTCTCATGAGAAGAGACTAATGTGGAAGATAAAGACAGCATAAGGAGTGCCATATAATAGCACAGCTGCTCAAGCACTCAGCTCATCATTTCTCATACATAATTAAAAGTATATATAAATACTTACATATATTCTTAATAAAAAATCATCCAAAACTAATTTCTGCTGTAGCTCTATTCTTACATTCAAATCAAATATGATTAACAATTTGATGCAAATAACTAGTTTTTACCTAATGGTTTGCATTCTTACCATCAAACTCAGCTAAATTTGTGTAATTCTAATGCTGAAGGAAATTCTCACAGAACAATATGATAATAAATACTAATAGATTATCCAAGAACTAATTTACACCATTTGAAGGTAGAAATTACTTCTCAAAACTGACAAGGAAAACAATAACGAAAGAAACTCAATCGCCCAAACATAGAGGTCCTAATAAGACTCTCAATTATGTTTTTAATTTGGGACACAAGGTGAATTGCTTAAGAGTTGTCTTTGTGAACTGCCCTTTTACAGGTAGTGGTTTCACCTAAGAAAAATAAGTTAGAAACCTGGGAATGCACAGTCTTAATAATATGAGGAGCAGTGGATTTTCTGAGTAGAATAGTCATTATAGGGATAGAGGTATAGGAAATGCAAGGTGTTGTGTAACCTCTCCTGCCAGAAGAGTTGGGCAACACATTCTGCTGCTATTTTCATTTCTTCGTACTGTATGTTGAGCTCTTTCTAGGTGTAGCATTTAGGAAATGATTTTTAAGAAATATTCTATAAATTGATATTCTGTGTGAAACCAAAAGCTCATCATTTTTCTCATATATATATTTCTTAAAATAACGTCGTTGTGGAAGTTGTCACCTGGGACAAGATTCTTGGCTTCTGTCTCAGCTTTTTCACATTGTTTGAGCATTGGGAAGATATGGAAAATATATTCAATGAGAATATTGTGGGTAGAAACTCTTGGTAGGAGATGAAGCTGGCTTTCCCCTTGCACTTTGGATACAGTGTTTGGGAAAATGATCAGGAGTGGTTCAGGCTGATGCTACTCTCAACAGAGGAGGCTGTCCACAGAGAAGACCCATACACCTTACAGAAATGGGAAGGTAGGGGGAAGGGGAGAATGTTTTTTTAATACACTTCTTTCAATTTTGAAACAGTTGGACTGTCAGAAATATGAAGACTGAAGAAAGCACAGCTTATTTTAAAAATGATTGTGGAAGAAGTCATTTGAGGAACATTATCAGATGAGAACTGAATTTTGTTAGGAGTGTGCTTTGTAGATCTTCATAATTGATCAGGTCATCCTGTGAACTGTTTTTAAAGTAGTATTTTACTTCTCCTGTGCAAGTTATCTCTGAGCTTGTATAATCAAGCAGGTTACTGGCTATGGCAAGGCTCATGCAATATTGATATAACAAGTCTCTGCTCTTCATAGAAAACAGATTTTATGTGACTTTTACCAGGGTTTTGAAAACTTAGAGGGTTTTCTTGTTTGTTTGTTTTTAGCTGAACGTGATGCTCTTCGCAGAAAGGATAATTCAGTCATTATTACCTGTGTTCCACTTTTTGTTCTGCATTATTCTATTTTCTGTGACTTTTGTAAATATGACATATCTGTGTATATAAGTCTTCATTGTTTAATGAGTGTTATTAGTGCATATATACAGATATATGTATATACTTTCTTGCTCTTGGGGCCATGTCGTGCATCTGATATGCTCATTTAACAAAGCTTAATGAGCATTACATGTTTATGCCATTTCAAGCATGGTACATTGTCCTTGTGAAGGCCGTTTTGAATTTGAAGAACAGTATCCTTGCCAAGGACATTAGTTGGCTGTAACTGATGAAGAAGTCAGCTAGCTAAATGTACTTTTACCTCTTGGTGCCACTGTGAACAGGACTTTTTTGCTCTATGCTTTTCCTCTCTTTCACTTAGCTTTCCAGTTACCACAGATGAAACCAAAATCATTTCATGCTGTTCAGTATAATTTAGCTACTTCGACATAATTTAGCTACTGTGTCATGAATTCACTGCAATTATATGGGTTACATTGAATTCTTACTTGTATTTTTCCCTACGTAAAAAGTGGATCCAAAATAAAACCTCTTTTAATAGAAATCCAAATCTGTTCCTTGGAAGATTTGGAAAAGAAAAAAAGAAAGATTGCAGTGAAACCCATGCCTTACTGTTGCATATTTTCATCAAAAGGTTATTGACATTTTTCCTTCTATATCCAAGTTATGATCTCCTGTTAGCTGGAATATTATATATAAACATCATTTGTTGAAGTTCTCCAGTAAATTTTTATTAAACTCCTGGTTGTTTCTAACAAAATAAGTGTGCAGGTGATACATCGTATTTTATAGGTGTATTACCAGATATTTCTTGCTTTCTGTGAAAATTTTGGGCTTTGGAATCCAATGTTATCTATTAGCTAAAACAGCGCTACAAGTTTCTTGAAAATGTTGGTAACAAAAATCATCTGTCTTTATCTTCTTTTATGACAAGGTTTAATGTGGTTTCACGACTTACTGATTTTTACCATCAAATATACAGGAATATTCAATATTGCGCTTCTCATCTCATAAAATAGGCAAAGCAGAA
>NC_034409.1:59477194-59616406 GCF_002078875.1 Numida meleagris | reverse complement strand
TAGGTCTATAGCTACCAGCATCATCTTTCCGGCCCTTCATGGAGATGGGTGTCACATTTGGCAGTTTCCAGTCCACCGGGACATCCCCAGTTAGCCAGGACTGTTGAAGGATGACGGATAGTGTCTTGGCAACCACATCCGCCAACTCCCTCAGCACTCTAGCCATCTGGCCTCATGGACCAGCAGAGCGTATGCCCATCCAAACCATGGGCAGCCACCTTCTCCACAAGGGTGCTGTGGGGGGCAAACTTACGGAGGGTGATCTCTATCCCCTCATCAAGATCATTAATAAAGATGTTGAATAGGAGTGGCCCTAGTACCGTGCCCTGGAAACACCACTTGTGACTGGCCACCAACTGGATTTAACTCCACGGGCCACTAATGAATTTTCCTGTTTCATATCCTCTATATGATATTTTCCCAGAAGCAGAAGGCTACATTGTGGGATCTTCTGTCATGATCAATCTCAACTCAAATGGACACAGTTTTCTTAAGGAATTGAAGATTCATGTCTTTATATACTCACGAGTTGAGGCCTGAAGAGCACATAGATTGCAGTATCCTATCAATATGACATTGAAGTGAAAAAAACTCACACAATTATACTGAGTTTTTATGATTCAAGGGCTTACAGATCTAGAAAGAGATTTTTACTTAAGTGCAGTGGTTCAGGAGAAGGAAGGATAAAATATGATGGCTTTTCAGTAATGACTGGGTAGTGTGACCTAGGTGTCATTGAAGGTGGGAAGATTACTGCATGATTTTGAGCAGAAATTTCATCTGCTTTTTTTTTTTTGTGTGTGTGTGTGGTTTTCCTTTGTGTTTTTTTTTTTTTTAAATTGCTATTTATTTATTTAAGTTGATATTTCTTGCATGTCAAACAAAGTGATGGATTGGAAGTAATGAGCTTTAACTTTGGCCAAGAGGAAAGCATTTACCTTTAAATTTAGCCTCCATGAGATGCATCTGAGATGAGGTAATCATGAACGGTTAAAAAATCCCTCATAAAGGTATATGGCTTCTGCAGAAAAAAAATAGAAGAGTCATTATGGCCATTTATTTCTCAGAGATAATTCAGTTCACTGAAGTAACTTGTACTGTCACAGAGGCAAGATAAACTGAGCAAAGACGATGTTACCTTTGAAGATTATGTCATCTTGCTCAAAGTATTGATTCAAAATATGGCAAATCCCAATTCAAATAATTGTACAAATAAGTATTCCATTGGATGTAAGCACTAGATACTAAAGAAGACCAACAATATGCAGAAATCATCAACATTATTATTATCAAGTAACTGCTTGTGTAAGGTGTTGAAGGGAAGCTAAAGTAAGGTTGAGAGTGCAGGGTCAGCCTTCATTTGTTCTTTAAATCACTTTAGATTAAGAGTCACTGAAGTCAAAATGAAATCACAGTCCATGAAATCAGAGGAACTGCCTTATTATTGTCAAGTACATTTAAGGAGAATCAGGCTAAGCCACTGCACAGAGGATTCAAATCCGTACTGTATAGTGCACTCAGTTCTTTCTCCTGCAATTTGACATTTTGGTCTGCTGCACTTTGTTCTTCATGTATCACCTCACTGTGCCTGTTTGAGGTGATTTTCCCCACTCTTTTGGGCCTCGATGAAGCGTGGAATTTTTCTGGGAGCGGTTGGCTTGCTAGATTATATCAGATTGTATTCCTCTCCAGTCTGTACAGATGCTACCACAGGATGGTATTCCCCTGAATTTCCCCAAAAAGCAACGAATAAAAGCAAGTTCTTGCAGGCTGTTGAGTATCTAATTATCTGCTTTGTGCATACAATATGGGTCACAAGGATCTTCACAGCGTGCAACATGACTCTTCTATCTCTGCAAGTCTGTATTAAATCACAAGGCTGGGATGCAGGGATTTTGGAGATTTTATTTTTTACAAGGAAGCCTGGTGGGGATTACAAGCTCTAAAGGGAGCAGAAAAGTGACTGAGACTGTGAGGAATGGCTTGTTGGGAACATATGTTAATGTTTATTAACTGTGCATTTGTCTTCTGCTGAAGGAAAAAAAGCAACAGAAGATCAGTCATGCTGAGTGGAAAAGTCACAGAAAAAGTCCTATGGCTGGAATAGATGGCTCTGCTGAAAAGGAAAGAGGTGATCTGGATGGAATTCCAGAGGGATAGAAGGGAGTGACCTGTCTGTGTGAATACACAGATGCTTATCAGCTTCTGGTGGTTGTTTTTTCTAACTTTATTATGAAGACTAATTGCTGAAATGTAGCAAGAGTGCATGCAATGTCAGAACTGGTGACTCTGCTCACTGTATTTCGCCTCTCCTCCTTTCCTTAAGACTTTTCTGTCAGAGAAAAGACGTCCTGAGATTGTTAAGATCACTGAAAGGTCCTTCACCTTAGGAATTAGTATGGGGTATAAAAGCTGTTTCCACCAAAGAAAAATCAGATCTCACAGATTAAATTGAAAAGAGTATGTGAAAAGAACAACGAAGTAACAAATTCAAAGATTCTGAGCCAAGAAAATCTCAGAGCTAAGATATGCACAGTTTTAGCCTGACCAACAAAAATCTGGTAAAAAAATAACATAAATCAAACCATTCAATGTAAAGGCTAAGTGGAAATAATGATGGGTAGTGGTACGATTTGATCATAACAGGCAAGACAGCAAGTAATGGAAGCAGCAATATCATAGGACAGTGAATTGACTGCTTCAAAATATTGCAAAATGACTCAGCTGTTGCTTAAACACCTGGTCAGACACCTGATAAGAATATGAGATTTTGATCACTGCACACAACTGAAGGAACCTTAAATGAACCTGACTGCATTGAGATCAGTTTTCAGAGTGACTCTTATAGAGTATTTTCCAATCCTATCAATACACTCCAGGTGCTTCAGAAAGTAAGACTTTAATGCTAAGTGGGGCATCAATTTAGCAAGTACATTTTTATTCCCCAAATAAAACTGGAGAGAAGGACAAGACACTACAATATGAAGGAATTAAAATTTAAGAGTTAAAATGTCTTTGCCAGGAAAATGTTCAGTGTGGATTTTCCATGTTTCCTGGGAGTAGCAGAGTGTCCAAGGGGCTGTTCTCAATATTTGTGTTGGCAATCATCCGGAAAGTATAGATCAGAAAAGCATATTATTCCTAAGAATAGTAATTCATGTGTAGTCTTTCTTTAAATTTTCATACTTTTTAAAAAAGTGAAATAGAAAACAGTATAAAGTGAAGACCCAAGTCTGTGTTCTGATGTCTGAAATACTAAAGAAGCTATTTCAAAATAGGTTGCTTAAAAATCTCAGTACTGAACGTAGCATTTACTAGAAGCAGAGATAAAATGAGGTCATTTTATTACATTATTTCTGTTTTAACATATGCGAACAGCACTCTTAAAACAACTCTTTTATTTTGCTATTCATCATAGCTCTACTTTAGCTGGGCAGTATTATCATCTGAAATAACACTTCCTATTTCCACTATCTATCACTCTTCTACTGTCAGCTATACTTACCTGTTCTGATTTATAGTGATTTAAATTACTTTCCGCCTGATAACTGTTTTTCCAGTATTTTCAGTAGTGCAACTCATGGTAACATCAGGACTGTCCACAGGGGTATTAACATCTTTTCTTTCCTCTCTCCCTGTCAAGGACAAAAATGTGAAGCAGGCAATCCAAAGTCATGCTAGTGATTATCAACAAAATCATAGCTAAAAAAAAAGTAATGGAAATTAAATGGAGCTCAAAGGAAGATCTTGGAGGAACCTGTTGTGAGAGTGATATGATGCTAAGATTGCTAGGTGGAACGCTGATGCCGTTAAACTTGCAAATGCCTGTGTCAAAAACATAATTCAACATGTGTTGTATAGAAGGAAAAACAAAGCATTTCTAAGTAAAGCGAGGCTTCTCAGATGAGTACTGGTCTGTAAAATGAACACAGCACAAAAATGTTCTGGAAGAAGTGATATATGGTCATGAGTAGTGATACCTCTTTACAACTATTTTTCATTCTTCTCTTTTTTGATGAAAGGTTTGAGGGCCTCTGTTAAATATTTCTGTGCACTTTTTCAAAGTGCAGTGGAAAAAGATAGTTGTGAAAGAGGATAGAGGTATTGCTGATGTTCAAAAGTCAATCACAGCTCCTCTACCATAGGCTTCCAGAAAAGGATGCTGCAGAAACTGCATCAAGTAAATCAAAGTAAAGGCTAAGGCTGAGGAAAGATTCATTTTCATGTTTGTTACAGATGCTGACAGCTGGAGAACTGTTCGTTAATGTGTCCTCTAAGCTGTGGTGATTTTCATGGAGCAAGAGAAAAGGGAAATCATAACTGTCTAGAGCTGACAATTTAAGGAATTTATAATGCACTTTCAAATCCCAGTTCTGGCCTCTCAGAACCAAGAATTTATTGTTTAGTTGTATTAGGCTGTCTGTGTGAGATAAGATGAGGCCATCAGTCCACTTTTTAATTGATCTGGGTAATTTTCACAAATCATTGTAAATGACCTTTATTTTCAGCCTCAACAGAGATAAAAAAAAATGCAGTGAACCATCACAGTTTTATTTATATTCTTTTCTTTGGAATCAAAATTCTCTAAACCTTGGTCAAGGCAGATGATAAAACTGTAATGCTGGACTATCTCATTCTTCAGTTCTGTCCGACATAACATTTCTGTGATAAAACAGGGGTACTGATCTTAAAAGCAACTAATTTTGTCACTGTCATGGGTAGTTAGAAAACAGCAAAATATAAAATTTCAATGATAAAATAAATCCAACTTCATGATGCCTCCAAGTATTAGGCAAGACCAGAAGTGATACATTTTGCCAAATGTAGGTGTCCTCATCTAACACTGAGTAAGAAAAGAGACAAATATCCTTCCTTAGAGATCAAAAGTACTTCTTGCAAAGTGGACTAACACACCGATGTAAGCAAATGAGGTACAGGGCAGACATTTTTCCCTTCATTTTGTCAAATCTTACTTTGTTTAATGTCAAGTAATAATGGTTGATCACCATTGCTCTACACTTCTCCAGCTCAGAATATTGAAAGTAGAGTGTCCTTACCATGCATATATTTGTTGGTTTGTGATGTCCATGAAATAACTTTTTCTACCCTCAACAGAAAGAAAACCCCCATTTGAGTTCATCCTACTGCTGGAAGATGCTCACAGAGCAACAAGGCTAGAAGAGTTCTCCATTTATGGGTGTTTTTATGCGCAAACAATGGGGAGGACATGCCACATGTGTGACCATCCAGGTGTGCCCAGAAATGAGGAGGTTTTACAGCAATTCCAGAGCTCAAGTAAGACAGAAATGTAGCAAAGTGTTGCACACTTTTTCAAAGAAAAGCCTTTATACTCAAGTAACAGATTGAGATTGTCTAAACTCTGTCCTATGACACCAGGAAGTAAACGTGGGAATAGGGAAAAGGGCAGAATAAGTTTGCACCATGAATTTTGCCATGTAAAGCTAGAAGGAACTTAATTTTGGTGTCCTTTGCAGCTGGGTAGCGAGGAGTGGAAAATGCCTGTCTGGCATCTACCATGTCTTGAGAACATGTAT
The DNA here is from genome assembly GCF_002078875.1 of Numida meleagris. Classification (NCBI taxonomy): domain Eukaryota; kingdom Metazoa; phylum Chordata; class Aves; order Galliformes; family Numididae; genus Numida; species Numida meleagris. The sequence continues at coordinate 59,610,851 of NC_034409.1, read as the reverse complement.
TTTGTTCTATGTATTTTGCTTCAAAACGTGCCTTGAAAATATTTGGGTATTTGCCTTCAGGTACTGAAGGTTCTAGAGGCTGGTGGGAAGGGTTGGTGCAAGGAAGAATTATGCTCAGTAGAGAAGGGTCAGGTTAATGACCATTTAAACAGACTGGAAATACGTAAGTCCACGGGACTTGGTGTACACACATGAGAGCTGGGGGAGATAACTGATGTAATCACAAGATCACTCTCTATTGTCTTCAAAAGGTTATGGTGATCAAAGGAGACTCTATAGAAAATGCCACCCTTCATGAAGGACAAGAAAGAGGATACACAGCACTACAGGGTGGTCAGCCTCACCTCAGTCCCTGGGAATTTGATGGAGCAAATCCTCCTGGAAATAGTTTTCAAACATATAAAGGACAAGAAGCTGTTTAGAGAGTAGTCAGCATGGTTTATGAAGGGAAAATGATGCCTGATCAACCTGATATCCTTGTACGATAAAATGTGGGGGAGAAGGAGAGAGCATTTGGTATTATTTATTTTGGCTTTAACAAGACTTTCAACACTTTGTTTCATTACACGTTCATAGACAAACTGATGAAACACAGACAGCTAGGCTGTTAGTCAGATCTAGTGAAGGAATACTTTGAGGCTGATCAAGAACCGGAATAGGTTGCTCAGAATGGTTGTAGAGCTCCCCTCCTTGGAGACAGGCAAAACACAACAGGTATGGCTGTGAGTAGCCTGCTGTAGGTGATCTTGCTCTGACCTGGGTGTTGGGCTAGTGTTTGCTGTTCTGTGAGTATGTGATTCTGACAGTCCAGGTATCTGAATGATTAAATCAAACTGAAAAATGTAATTAAAATAATATTGTCTTATCTGGAGATCTAATTTGCCTGCAATTCAATTTCTGACCCACCTGTTCAAGACATGGACAAATGCATATGGTAATTAAAATGGAAAAAAGTTATGTCTGCAGCACGAATTATATGTCACAAACACTCTTATTCTTGGAAGACTTTATTAAATATATGCATTTTAAGATAAAATAGATGAAAGTAGGTACCTAATAACAGAAAAGAAAATGTTAACGTAATTAGGGAACAATGTCATTCTTTTTTATTTTTATTAACATTTGTTTACTAAACTGATCTGCCTATTTTCTTCCTACCTAATTAAAATTAATTACAAGAAGAGTAATTATACTTGCAATCAGATTTGCACTTAACAGATATTTACTTGAGCTCTAATTTTATAGCTGCATCTGATTTTGTCATATTGGATTTTAATACGTGGATGCTCATATTCCTTCTTATATAGTTTCAAAAATGAAGTTGCTAATGTTGTGTATAATTACTGAGATTTTTGAGAGCCATTTTGAGCAGGAGAGAGATTATTTGTCACCTTGTCATAGCAAGATGAAATTTAAGCTGAGGAGCTAGCTGTGTTGTACGTATATACACAGTCCATGTTACTGTCCTTTCTCCAAATAGTTTTAAATGGTATAAACTTATGTGTGCACTATTGGCTTATGCTGGATACAAACATAAATATCTGTTTATTTGAGAAATAGGACATTGGGAATTTGTCAGGGTCTCGCAGCACAGAAACACTCAGGGGAAGAGCGGAATTCAGACTGCCAGTCTCTCTTCATATATTTCTGATTGACTCCAGTTAATAGAGAAAACATAGAGTATGAATACTTTGTTAAGAGAAAATATAATAATTTAAAGAACGACTTGTCCTGTGACTACTGTGCACCAGCAATGAAATTTGTGAGACATAGTCACTGAGACCAGAAATGGAACTTTATTATCTGCAATAGCACTGGCTGTATAAACCAATAATATCTGAATAAAACCAACCTATTCAGTAACTGCAATTGGCCAGAGAATGGAAGCAAATATTCAAGTTTCAAAAGCAAGATCCAGCATAGTATATTAATTTCAAATTGTTAAACTAATACTTCATGAGAGCTCTGCAACTGAAATACTCATTGTCTATAATTATTTATAAAATATATTCCTTCAAGTCTAATAAATATGCATGCTAAAATTAAAGGAGTGTTTTGCTTTTCATCCTTGCAGTATCTCCTATATCTCTAGGATATAGGAGTAAATTGCACAGCAATTTGCTCATGTAAGCTGAAATAGGTCATTAAAAGTTGAAACAATATAATGGATGCAACATATTGTTTATTTATTTGTTTGGTTTTGTATCTTTTAATCTCTAGGTAATGTTGCAATACAAGTAAAAATAATCTAACACAAGACTAATCAAAAACTCAGGAAAATTTTTCTCCTTGATTGAATTTTCTGATTATCAGAAAATACAGGCTCTTAAAAATTTGACGCACAGCAAGAAATGGAGCACTGGAAATGGAGCAGTGATATTACATATATACCATTCATTTAATAGGACCTAGAAACAAAATTTAATTAAAAACACAGAATTGTTTAACATTTTTTAATGGTATTAATTCAGTATCATTTTCTTTTCTTTGATGAATAGCCTACTTAAGTAAGAATGCTCCAAACATTTTTAAAGCATGTGGACATAAATGGAGAAAATTCCAACGGTATGTTGAATTTGCTTTTTGATATACGAAATTTTGATAATAAGTTAAACAATATTTAATATGATGCTTTAGATCTATACCGAAGAGCTGCTACTTTTAACTAAGTGGTTTGTATCCTTTTCCCTGAGAAAAATGGGAAAAAAATTAACTAATTTTAGCATCTTTTTTTTAATGATATAAAACTCTTTTTTTTCCTCCCCAAATCTGTGGAGATGTGAAAAGCTTTATTTATTTATTTATTATTTTTTAATCAGAAGAAAGAACAAAGACAAGATGCCATCAGGGGAGCTTGTTGATTTTTTCTTCTTGAGATATCTGGTTTCACAGTTGTTGAATGGTGCCATCTTCAAAGGGGAATATTGTGAATCGGAAATGCCTGCTTCACACTGTTACTTTGTGAGTGCCTTCAAATCTACTTCAGTTTCTCTTAGAAAATTTGAAAACAACACTGTTTAGTAAGATTTCTGGATCATTATTTTCAAGTAAAAGGACAAATTCTGTTATATAGAAACAAATTTAACAACCTATTCTGCTAAGATTTCACTGGAATTTAGTGTACAAATTCTTTACTTTCAAAGATATTGAAAATAATGGCCTTTTATCTATCCATCCTGCATTCCTGATTACCTTGAAAAGCAAACAAACAAAAAAAACCCAACTAATTTGTAACTAATTAAAGGATATTTTCCTTCTGCAGTTTTTGGTTTTTAAGATGCCTGTGAAAAGTTACAGAGACCTCACATTCCACAGGAGGGAGCCTCTCTCCCACTGAGCTCAGAGCAGAAAGACTGCAATAGAGGATCTTCTCTTTTGAAATTGTTATGAAAGACCTGCCCTGAACTGAAAGCTGAAGACTGCTGAAGTAACTTACATAAAACAAACAAATAAAACAAACGATACAAAAAAAAATCCCTCCTCTTTTTTAATTATAAAGGATTCTTTGGAACTAAAAATTCTTCTGCCATTCAAGTATCTGTAGCAGAACACTGAAGTAATTTTCAAAGTTAACATCAGAAAGTTTTCCCCATCGATTTTCTACTGAGATCTTTTCTTTCTTAAACTGATAGTTTGATTTTGATAAAATAGGTTTAAAATATACTTATTCAGAAGCAAGAAGCTATTCTAGAACTCCAAAATGGAAGGGACTTTGAAATTCATCACACATGGCAATTACAGAATAGTTCTTTCCTATATTAACCAGCCTTGCCAGAAAGAGTAGATTTGTAGCTGTAATACTGTAATAATACTGTCTGAGCTAAGTGATATGCAAGTACACAGTACATGTTTATTATATATTGGCACACTGTGGTGGTCCTGAAAACATCATGTGCTTTTGGAAGTATGAACCTAAATGGTCTTGTCCCACAGACTGTTCTGAAGTAAGAAAATAAACCTTTTAAAGTGTGATGTGTGTGTGTAGAGGAAGAGAAGGTTAAATTAAATCTTAATTAAGATGGGTGGCAGCAGCTCCCCTACCAAACTACAGACCATGATCATTTTTTCACACAGGACATGACATTGGACATCAAATATGTCATTCCAGAAACTCCAACTCTGACATTTCATTTCTGGTACAGGGATATTTATTCAAATATACTTGTATGTGTTGCATTTCCATCACCAATACACATCTAGAGAGGTTCAAATTCAGCACACAGGTATTTTGGATTACCCCTTGTGGGTGATTCAGGACTCTGACAGGTTTGTTGTGGGTGTTTAAGAGTAGATCGTCAAAACTGTTGTCCCCAGCTATTTCTCCCCTTCTGTTTTAGATATTACAGATCCCGGGACCTGCTGTTTGCATGCAGGTGGTCTCAGCACAGCCACCCATGCAGCATGATAAATAGGTTTTGTATCCTCTCCTGGTACCCACCCGAATGCGTCTAAGAAGTTATGTATGAAAGAACAAGCAATCTCTGACTGTGAAAGGTTCTGCTGATCACAAACAATAGTTCTGAGCACCATCACTTTTGACAGTGGCAGATACATGATGCCCACATCTTCTGCAACAGTTTGAACAGAGTCAACAAACAGCATCTTTCCTCTATCTGACAGGAACATCAGAGGCATTAGGCTGATCCAAACTTTGGGAGATACTGCATGTTCCCTAAGTCACCTTTTACCAGAATAATCCTGGATTACTGTGTGACCTAGCTGCACACTGTGTTTCTGGCAGGTCGTGGTGGTGTAATGTGATGCTGAGCTAACTGCAAAATGGCATACCTGTGGGGATTGACTTGATATTAGTACTTCAAAGGTATTTGGGATGATCACAGCTTGCTGAGTCATCCTGAAACTCTGAGGGCCATCAGGGAACTGATCCACTCAGACCATGTGTAACATGCTTTTGTAAACTGAAACAGAGACAGACTATAGGTGCAGAGGGACACAGACAGTAGGCTCGGCTCCATGTAGAAAGAATATAACATTTATTATTGTAATAACAACAATAACAAAAGCAAAAATAAGACTGGAAAATACTTATTTCATGCCTACTTCGAAAGAATATTTGCCATGCAAAACTAAATTGAAAAGGAAGTGTCTCTCCGAAGTCTATTAATGGGTTGAAAGAAAGATGTTTGCAATGACATTTCCATCATAATTTTAACTTTGCAGATTAAAATTGCCTAACTTATGCACACAGATACATTTACAAAGGTATGATACTTTGGAAATTTTACAAATCTTACAGATATCTGTAGACTTTAATGGGATCACAGCTTCTCCCCTGCTGAAATGCTCCAACACAGGGTATCTTTAAAGGGATTACTTAAAATGTTTGACTGAAGAAGAAATCCCTAAGGGAGAAAACCTAATATCTGATAAATGATAAGTGAAATGTCATATTATTTGTGAGGGCAGTTTTCTCTTTTTTTCCCTTACTTTATTTTTTTAAGTCCCTGTGAGTTTTGGTATACACAAACCATTTAAGATAAACCAGTAAACACGGATCAGATCCAAAATAATTTTAATTGTCCCAAATGTTTTGGCTGGATGTATTTTGGAAAGCCTGCTCTGGTGGCAATACACAACACCACAAAATGGAAGCTGTGACTAAAGGGTGCCCATCACAGGGCAAAAAATGGAGTTATATTTAGAACCACTTGTACTGAGCAACATCCTTTGGCTGACAGGACTATCAATGCATCAGTGCTATATTAATAGATCCAAGGAGATAGCACCCAGTTTGGAAATAGTTTGGATGTCATAGGAACAAATGAAAAGGAGCACCACAGCAGCCTGCCTGTGTCTCTCTCTGATGTGCTTAGCTCTTTTTATGGAAATCTCTGCTGTGAGTTAGAGCCAAAAAACCTGCAGTGTAAGAACCTGTGAGCTGCTGTGGAACCCAGAGCTGCTTTCCTGCATTCCCTACAGAATAACGAATGGGTAGCTTTTGTCTCCAGAGCACTCAGATTTCCCCAAGAGTGAGGAGAATCTCCACCTTAACAAGGAACAATCTGGAAAAAAACTTTGAGATTCTTTCCTCTCTTCAGGAAGAGGAAATTCTTTCTGGAATTCAATGTATGTTTTTTCTTTGCCTCACAGATGAGGAGAAAATGTTCGAAGAGGTTAAATGCTATGGCAGAGATTATGAAACAGATAACTGCTGGAATGTGGATGAGAGTGCACATTCCTTTAAGTGATTTCAGCCTAAGCCACTATCTCACAAGTCTTCTGAAGATTTAATATGATCTTTCAGAAGCCATCTAAATATTGAAAGTGAAAGAGATGCTACTACATGCGTATTTTATGAGATATTTTTCAGCTTCAACAATAAAATTTTAAATGATATTTCATCTTCTTTTTTTTCCTAGAACCACTGACATAATAATTGTTTTACAGCAATCTTAGGCTCAGGATCCATTTAATAAAGCTGAGAAGAGAATATAACATAGGAGGCAGACAGCAATCAAATGGTATTTGTTTCTCATGAGAAATTTCCCAGGAGGGCTGTGTGTAGAAGAAGGATTTAATTCCTTACATTTTTATATGTTAAACCCACTCAGAAATTGAACAGCGTATGCTTTAGAACATATACATGAGGCAACAATATCTGAGAACACAGTAAGGCTTGTTATTTTTACCTCTCTATTATTTCCTTTTCATTCTTAAAACAGTAAAAATATATATTTTGTGTTAAATATTATTTTATGCAAGCTACAAAAAAAATTAGTTTAGTGGCCCATTTGGTGAAGGTATGTTGTTGGCATGTAGCCTATGTTAAAATAAAATAAATAAGAAATGCTCTGGTGGTGTTCAGTGAAGAATACTTAGAATCCTTGAAGAATCTTTCCATTGCTTTTTTGAAACGTGAGAAAATTATGACATTTATTCTTGGTATCACAGTATCACAGCCACAGAAGTGACTCAAGGTTGGCTGTACTTGGCCTTTTCTACTTCAGAATTATTCTGACTTTACTCAGTATTGTCCCTCTTATTGCAGTGGAATCTCAATTTGATTTAATTTATTCAGAATTAAACATGATTTTTCTATACTTAATCCTAGTAACATGAGATCAGGAGAGCCTAGAGGGAGCAAAATGATATTGCATGTCCCCTTTTTAGCTCTGGTTAGCCTTCTGACACAAATGTCTATCTGTAAGAATTATTACAAAGAAATGCTGGAACACAAGCCATAAAATACAGAGATATAAAGAAGTCAGGAACTAATTGGATGCTTTATAAAGAAAAGAAGTGCTATGGATAAAAATATTTTCCCAAAATAAATGTTGTAGAGCAATATTTAGAATACTTCAAAAAGAAAGTAATGTTAAGGAGAAATAGTAATTAGAATTAAAGGGAATATTTTGCAAAATAGGCACAGATCTTTATATGAACAACAGGAGTTCAGACAGAGACTGTTGGTTGTCAATGTAAAATGGATCAACCTTTATTATTCTTACTAGCTCAGATGGACTACATTTGTTTGGAGGATACGAGCTGTGAACTCTCCTGGGTTTCTAGCCTCTGTAGAATGCTGTTCCTTTCCAGAATAGAAGGAAATGTTACTCATGTCTTAAAAGCTGTAATCCAGAGTCAGATTTACATCCTCTCTTCTTTTTTTTCCAGTGGTTTAAACAAGTATTTAATCTATACTGTAATAACAGAGGTGTAACTACACATCATTATTTGCCACCTCTGCTGTGAAATATCACCTGGATGAAGGATAAGGAAGGCAGCTTCAAAAATTACTGCAAATAGATTTGCTTTATTTTATGTTTCAGATGCTGGGTTTAGCTTTATGATCTGGGATTCATTAAAAAGAGCACGGACACTAGGTTGAGGGAGGTGATCCTGCCCCTCTGCTCTGCCCTGCTGAGGCCACATCAGAAGTGCTGTGTCCAGTTCTGGGCTCCCCAGTTCAAGAAAGACAGGGAACTTGTAGAAAGAGCCCAGCAGAGGGTCACTGAGAAAGGTGAGGGGCCTGGAGCATCTCCCTTATGAGGAAAGGCTGAGAGTGCTGGGACTGTTTGACCTGGATAAAGGAAGGCTGAGGGGGCATCTCATAACTGTATAGAAGTATCTAAAGTGTAGGGGTCAAGTTGATGGGGCCAGACTCTTTTCATTGGTGTGCAGTAATAGAGCAAGGGGCAATGTGCAGAAACTGGGACACAGAAAGTTCCACAGTAACACGAGGAAGAGCTTCTTCCCTGTGAGAGTGGCAGAGCACTGGCACAAGCTGCCCAGGGGGATTTTGAAATCTCCTTCTCTGGAGATACTGAAGATCAGTCTGGACACTTACCTGTGCAACCTACTGTAGGAAAACTGCTTTAGCAGGGAGTTGCACCTGATGATCCCTTGAGGTCCTTTCCGACTCCTACAATTCTGTGATTTTGAGATTATTCTTCTTTTGTCATTTTATTTTTAATTTTCTACTGCTGAAATCATTGTTGGAGTTGAAGTTGTCTTCATAGTCCAAGTGGGAAAGAAATTTCTCCCTGTGCACGATTAGCAGAGACATTAGGAATCTTCTGCTCATGTTGTAGCATGAGTTCTGACTCATATTTTCACCCAATAAAGCCTGTATTGGTGTAGGAAGGTAGGACAGTTATGGAGCCCATAAGTTATCTTGCTCTTTTCCAGTAGAACACCATATTTTTTGTCTGTTCATCTTGTACTGAAAGTCCTAATTTTGCTACACATTTCTAATGGTGGTGAACACACAGCTTTTCCAAAGGGAGACATTTTGGTGGCTGATGTGATTTCAAGTACTGAACTTTATGACTCTAGAGGTCTATACCAACACCTAAAATTCCTAAATCAATTTCTGTAGGAGATTTCTAGCTGTAAAATCTTATTGGAAAAATTAGATCTTTGTGTGGAAGACCATTCTTATAGGAATAGTTTGACCTTTATGTGGAAGTCCATTTTGAAACCTCTGATCAAGCTGTTCTTTCAGAAAATTTAAAAGAAGTTTGGAAAGCTAAATTTTTATTCTAAATCTATGATGAATTTAATCTTTATTTCCATATGGAACCTCTCTGATGAATTGTCCAAGATATAGAATTGAGAGTCTGTGTTTCTAAAATATAGGATTTGGAAATTATTGATATTTGGATATAAAGAAATACATAAAAAATGAGATGAAACTGAAATGTTTTAGCCAAGTTCTACTAAAGTCCTGGGCTGAAAGTAATAGTGGGAAATACAAGATAACAGCAGATTAACTTTCAAGGGAAGAACTAATAGACAGAGTTTTGCAGGATAAAAATATCTTGATTAAGTGACATCTTATTGTACCCCAATTTAATATTATCAACTACTTCTGATCTCCTATCTTTACTTCTTTAGCATCACTGTGAAATAACCTCCCACACTTCCTAACTAATAGACTAAGCAATCCTTTTCCAGATATATCTGTTCTTGTCTAAGCTTAACATTGTTTTTTTTTTTTTTTTTTTTTTTTTTTTTAGGAAACTGAAATTTGAATGGGACAGTGTTTTTTACAGGATCATATTTGCTATTATCATTCTTTTGCCATATATTGTCCTCTAGCTTGTTTTATAACATTAATGATCTGTAACTTTAGGAGAGACATTAAAATGAGTTTATGAGAATAAGGCAAGGAACCAGTCGGTCATGCTCCTGAAAGGGATGGATTTATTGCAAACAGAAAGAAGGTCTGCTTGAAAGAAGAATGTTGAAGGATCCAATTTACACCTCAAAACCAAGCAAATTTACTATAATTTTTAACACCTCTTTAGGAAAACCGAGGCGTTATGCTTTTAAAAATGAAGGAAAATGAGTTACTGAAGCAGACTCATTATGTTCTGGTTTCAACTGAAATCAATTATGTTATTAAGAGATTCATGTGCTGGCTGCATCCATTAGATGAATTGGCAACATGAGCTTCTTCTATAATATATAGGTGTTTTTGAAAATATGAATAGCCAACATGAGAAAAGAGAACATGGTTATTTAGAGATCTGAAACAAAATTTATTAGCAACTGTGTAAAGAACAATGCTGTGAAGCCAGCTAGTATTGGTAAGCCTTCAATTTCCCTGTTGTTCCTTTTTTTCTTTTCACAGAAATGTGTTAACCACTGTATATCTCATCTAAATTAGTTTAATTGCAACACAGTAGGCTCCAAAATGATAACAAAACCAAAGCAGAAGTGCTTTCCCAAATTTCTTTTAATTTAATGGAATCATATTTTACATTCTGATCAGTGTGATAAAACTGCCAGTCTAACTTTTGAACAAAATATGTTCTCTTACATAGCTGCTTATGTGCTTAAGCACATAAAGGTTATGATTTTATATTCTGTTTTGTCATAGTAACCATAACTGAAATTTCAGATTTTCTGCATGTATTAAAGAGATAGACAGTAAAATTTAGTTCCTGTATTGTCAGCAAATCTTAAAAACTAAAACTAAATACACTTGGAATGATTAAAAATAAAAAGAAAATATATCAAGAGTTATCGAAGGAATATAAACTTGCTGCTCTTCAGTACAAACCTTTTGCTAATTGACATGTGGTAAAAGGAACATTGCTGAACATCATCTATTGAAAGAGTTCTAAGTATATGGAGTTACCCAGTACACTTTCCTACGCAGGAGATCGAAATGACCTACCAAGGCTTGTGAAACTGAGATTCCTGAGGTGAATACTTAGACCAAAAAAAAAAAAAAAATACTGGAAAAACCTTATAATCTGCAGCTGAAAAGTTTTTTGTTTTTGTTTTTAATTTTTTTTTAAAAAGAAAACTACTGTAACTGAGTTTATTATTTTAAATTGGTAGAAACAGATGGCTCCCACTTAAAATTGTTAAGATGTCTGAATGAGAGCACTGATTTGATGCCACTGAAATACAAAGCACATTCTAGACAGTTCAAAAATTGAGCCAAAATCTAAGAGTAGCAAAGGAGATACTTGGTCCATTATAAGCAATTTGATAGAGCGTCAGTGAAAAGTAGTAGGATGGTCTCATAACAAATTTATGTAAAATTAGTATGATTAAGGTTGATCAATATGAATTCATGAACAACCGATCTCATTTGACATGATTAACTTTGTATCTTTTAAAATTACTTCTTTTAAAGAAGTAATTGGGTCTATGTCTTATAACTGGGTTTCTGTAGGGTTGTTTGACATAGTTAGAAAAAGCAACATAAATAATAAAAAACAAAGTACAGCACATATCGTGACAGCCCAAGTCAGAGATATAAAAATGTAGTTGTAAACAGGGAACTTTCCCTGATGGACAGCCCCAGTGAAGTCTTGGAATGAATTCCTTTGAAGGAAAACCAATAGTTACTGCTTTATTCTTTGGCTATTAGAAATTCCATGGAGGCTTTTAAAAGAAAAGCAGATAACTCTCCGGAACAAAACAATCTCAGCCACTTCATAAACTGCATCTATTCAAACAATGCAGTCACACCAAGCCCCATGTTCCGGTATTAAGAAAATGCAGAAGAAGTATTAAAGGCTAAAATGGTATCTAGATGCCTGATTCCCTTGGCCAGCACCCTTTAATAGAAGATCACTGATGTTTTGTTCCATTCAAAGCATTTTGGTTTTCTTTTCAGTTTGGCTATGATGAGTACCAACAGCAAAGAGGTTCTTCGCAGTGCTACCTGTGGACCTGGGCATTTTTAGTGCACATTATGAGTGGTATCTGAACAGAATGGAGATTTGAGCTCTAAAAATGATTTCTAAAACCAGACTTCTTGGCTCTGTGTCTGTCAGTAGGAGAAAGCATTGTTGGATGTGGGTGTGTGCCCATCATGCATAAGATGCATACTGGAAATATTCTGATTTATGTGGAAGGAAATGCTTTAATAGCTGTGATTTATTTCATATTTTAGGGTTTTATGTCTAGTATAGGAGTTAACTGGATGTGTTCATTGAAGACCTTTACTTCAAATGGCAGTGGTGTAGGACTGTGCACCTACAGTTTGTGGATCCTGTGACCACACACATGAATTACATCTTTCTGCTGAAACCAGATTTAATCTACGTAACATTTTTGTAACTTTCTTTTTCATTTAGGTTTAATCCATGAAAGGAACCATATGGAGAATAGACTGAAATCTTCTGGATTTGTGGTTGTAGGTAATTGTTTACTTGGAGCAAAATTTAGGGATGCGGACTATGAGGCAACATCCACACTAAGGAAGTGGTAGTTGTGGACATTTCAAGAAACTCCCAAAACGGTTAGATGTCTGCTCATCTTTGACATTCCAGAGTGCCTGCATTTCTGTTTTTGTCTCTCCTGATATGACAGCTACCTTGGCCAGAGCAGTCATTACAGGAACTTTTCTGTTTGCCATCTGAACCTGTCTCCAGAACTCACTTTATGATCACTGGAAAGAAAGAGAGACTTCAGCTCATTCTCAGGCACACGTCTAAAATAAGGCAGCTGAGTCACTGTTTAGACATTCCTGTTTCTCTCTGCTGACTATCAAGGATATTGTTGAAAATGAAGACGTGCCTTTTAGATGGCTGAAATTAACAAGATGAATCCTATGCTGGGTGAGTATTTCCCAAGAAAGCATAGCAGGCATTCAGGTACCTGGTGAGTCATACTCAAAGACCCTGAAGGCCCAAGCTGCCCCTGTTTAAGGCACTGGGCTTGTTACAGAGTAGGATGATGGCTGCGTGAAAAGCTCAAACAGAAAGAGAGAAATGCGATGTCTGCGTATGAAGGTTAAGAGAAGAACCTGCTACACTGAAATAACTCATGGTCCTCTCAGTCTTAAGCAGATGAATAATTAGATTCTTCTTCAGCAATCATCTGAAGGACACATTTAGTAGTAATGACATCAGCATTGGCCAATGCACTTTAAGACGATTTGCATGAAGTTAGATAAGTGGCTTAAGTACTTTGCTAAATCACAGCCACAGGGCAAGAGGCAATTCCCACTTTACATACTGCACTGCTAATAGCATTTCTGCTCTCTGTAATGGAGTCCTAAGGGTACAAAAGTCTATTAAATTAAAAAAAAATAATAACAAAGCACTTAGTGCTGCACTATTAAGTCTTCCCATGATGGAATTCCTGTAAAAAGACAGCTAATCATTTTATCTACATCCAGTAAAAAAAATCTTAACAACAACAAATCTTAATCTTCCATAAAAGCCAAGTGACAGTTTTGTGTGGTCACTGTGCATAAGTACATGAGTGGCTCACAGTTAAACTAAGGCTTTGTCATACCCAAATTTAAATGGTGATGTATTCATAGAAGAAACGTTCTTAAAAGGTAAGTGTGTATCGGAACTGCTGAGTCATGGCCTGAAGGACTTACTGAGCACCTGGAGGAAAGACCCAGACAGTCCTGGGAGCACAGGTGAAGGCAATTCACCTGTGTGACCAGAAGGGGTGGAGCATGGCTTTCCCTTAGGCCTCATTTAAGAGCTGACTGGCACTGAGGAAGGATCTCTTTCTGGAGATCCCTCCCTGGTGGAAGATTTTTCCTGTGAACCCAGAATCTTTTGATGCAGGTGAGTAATCTACTTCCCTTCCTTTGTAACACCTTGTTATGGTGCCAGTCCTTCCACCTCTTTTGTAACACCTTTTCCATGGTGTTGAGCTTTCTGATTGCTGCATAAGTAAAACATAAGGAGGTAGTTAGATAAGACTCTTGACTCCTGTCCAGTTATCGTTATGTTAACCATCCATCAAAAAGGGAAGTGTATCCACCTTACTGAAGTCGGTGGGCAGGTTGCCACTGATTGCAACAGTACTAGAGGATAAGGTAGTATCTCATAAGTATCTTACAAGAGAAAGATGACAGGAAGGTTAATGACAGGTTCTCCAGGAGTCTATTTCTTTTTATTTTATTGCATTCAAATACTAGGTTCTGTAATATGACATTTGTTAGAAGAAGGATAACTTTTTGCTAACTGAAAAGGTATATTATTATGTTGATTTTGTTAAGCTGTTATTTTTGACACTCTTACTACTACAATCAGTGTTAATGCTGAAGCAGTGCCATAAAAATATACCTGAAAGGAAGGTCACAAAAAGTGTACCTGAGCTGAACTGGGCTTGCTTTCTGTAGGAAAGTACAGTGAGCACTATTAAAACCAAGGAAGGACAATACAAATAATAAAAAAAAGCATTGCTCTATTCACAGTGCACGTCAACAAGTACATGTGAAATTATTTAAAAAAACATTAAAATAGTTACTAAAGTGTAAAGGTGGTGCATTCCTTCTGGTTCTTGCCTTAAATCTCCACTTGTAAACTACTTTCAGGGTTGGATCTATGTTTTTCCACTGACACCGGAAGGCTGAGGAACAGAATCGCTGCCTGCAGCAGCTCACCAGCCTGCTCAGCCAGGTCAACTGTTGGGCAGTGAAGCTTTCCTTACCTTCCCTATTCCTGTAGTCCCCTTTACGTTTACTGAGCAAAACTTTAGTCTCATGCCACTACCAGGCAAAGGAAAATACACATGGTACAATAGTGTGAGCTTAAATAGCTGCCAAATACAGCTTCAGACATTCATTTCCAAGGTATTTTTACAAGGGCTTATTTTTGTATTCACCATCCAGAGAATAAATCTATAGAATAGCCGATGAATCTTTTCCCTGCTGCAACCAACCCACACAGGTGCAGATGTGCTCTTCATTTCTCTTTGATCCAACTCACTCTTCTTTTTAAAAGCCCACCTTAAGCAGTCAGATAACAAGAATGGCCTATTAGCCCTTTCAAGATTATGCCTCTCATCTGTCACTGCTGTTGATATTGCATGGCAGTATCCTGTTAAAATTTAAGCAGTCTTTGTATGGGTAGTCTCATTATTAGCTAGAAATACAATATTAGGGATCCCTGAAAGTGATTTTATTATTGCTTCTTGTGTTTACTACCTAAGGCATGTCTTACAAAGGTACTATCAATCATCTTCAAGGTAAAGACATCTTTGTTTTTGGTTTTAGCTGTGCAGACACTGCAGAGAGTGGGTTAGATTTTGGAGGTATTTGGGAGTTCCCCAGAGCAGCTATTCTTTCTGTAGTCACATTAGATAACATCTTAAAACAGTTCTGACTTTAAGAGCTCTGTGTCCTGGTGTACAGCTGTCTCATTCTCCCTTACAGCAGTCTAAAGATTTTTGCCAGCCTTAAAAAATCTTGCTTGGGTACAAAAGAATTAAACAATACCCAGTCCCATGTCTCAAACCAACATTTGTTATGGAAAATCTATTTGGAGCTTTTTTGCTGTTTTGAGGCAGTTTCCAAAAGCTTCTGAGAGGCTGCAGTGCTGGAAACAGTTTGGATGAAGCTGGATTGATGGGTTTTGTGCAGGTAAGGCATTCCAAGTCACAGTGTACCATGAATTATCATCAGAGCTTTGGATGTACGTTGAGGTAATATGTCAGTACAGGTAATTTGGCTTTCAAGGCTTGTAGATTTGATTTTGAATTCTAGTTTGTATTTAAAATGTCATTTATTTAGCTGTCATCAGCCGAATTGCTCTGGTATGCTGGAAACATTTAATTTTACTCTCTGATCACTGGGAACACATTACTGGTGATTTAGGGCTTAGTTACCTTCCAAGAATTGCTTTAAGCTGCTGAAGATTATTGGCCGTATTCAGTCACCCTAAATTTCACCTTATCCTCTGAGTCTAGTGTTTCTTACAGGATGGATATTGAAAGCTCCGAATTCAATGCCTTTCACCCTGTGATTTGCTTTGTCCATCTAAATAGGTGCACTTTTGGCCTTCAAATTATTTCCTTATTTTTTTCTTTGAAACCTCAGAGATTATTAAAAACATGATCTCTATAAATAGCTCTTTTCTGTGATCTGTGCATCTGCTACAAACAATAGGTACCAATACCAAAAAGGATTCCTCTGTAGGTCTTCAACAGAAGTTTCTCACAGAGGATTGATAGTGCTAAGAGAGATGAAGACTGGAAAAAAGTGATCTCTGCTCCAGACCCACAGAGCTTACCTGGCAAAGGTGATACCAGTTAGTTTCTCAGATGCTGGTATGGAGTGGAATGTGTTTCTGATAAATTCAACTCTCCTAAGACAAGGTTTATAGGGAACTGTAATCCACCGAAGTTGATCATGAATGCAGAGTTAGTTTAGAGGTCTCATTTTTGATGAATTTTCCTGAATGAAGAGGACAGAAGCAGTATCAGCTGTACTGGGTGACTTTTACTATGGTTTGGCTTATGGAGACATTGGCCATTCCTGGAAACATAAGTAGAATTTCTCAGTGGTACAATGATATCTGAAAATGAAAAGATGTTAATTATATCAGGAAGCATGATATAGACTGGATTTCAGTTTCCTAGATTCTTTGCACAGTACCATTAAAAACAAATTCAATTACACATAAAATTTCCTATCAGTGTTGAAAAGCATGGCAGGCAAAATCTAGCCTTACTCTTGATATCCTAAGATTTTTCAGATGAGCCTGTGTTAGTAGCAGTGGGAAGCTTTTCCTCTGTTATTCTTTCTTTTTGTTTAAAAAAAGAGAAAATTTTGTTTTGCATTGGTAAACCTGGAAAGAATACAAGTGGGCAGGCTGCTAAATGTCAGATGAGGAGAAGAAGGTGTCTGAGTCATCTACCAGAGTCTGTCCTTAAATAACCTCCAGAATATTCTTAGTTTTCCTATGAAAGTACTATAAAGATGTGATTGCTCAGTAATAGGAAGATATGTAGAATCTCTAGAATCTGGAAAATGTTTTAAATTCTTTGTAAAAATTTCTGAAAAATGAAACAGGATATTGTGATTAACAAATTGTTTTATTCAATTATGGTTCAGTTGTAGAATCAAATATACAGTAGGGAAACTTTACTAAAAGGACAAAAAGTCACCGGCTTCATTACTAGTACTCTTCCACTGTTCTTGTTTCCTTAATTTCTTAGCAGGAAGTAAGCCCTCTGGTAATACAGGAATTATATAAACTGGAGCACTGAATTGCAGTATAGGGTAAAGGCTGTGAGTTCTGCTACTGTGTATATTCAGAAATGGTACAGAAAGCTCTAGATTCTTGCCTGAAGGGCATGACATAGACTGTGGAATATAGACGTAGACCTTCTCTGGGTGTGCCCTTGACCATCCTTCCACCATCTTCCCATGAGCTGGTTTAATTGCCAAGGGAAACCAGGCAGAACTGGAGCTATATAACTTTATTGGACTTCTTTTCCAGCCAGCAGCAGTATACTGTGGGAAAGAAAGCAGCAGATCATGTATCTCTTGTTTCTTGGGAAGCAGTCTGAGTGAGACTGCTAGAAGGAAGACTGCCAGCTACCATCTTGTGGACTGTGGAGGATAGAAAATATAGGATTTTGACTCAAGTACATAGCAGATCACTGAGAAAATCATACTGTAGTATATATAGGAAAGAAGCAAGGACTTTATTATGAATATTTCTTGCTCCTGCACCTTTTTAGTCGCCAGACTAGTGAAACTCAGTTTTCTGTAACTACATTCAATATAAATGCCTACTTGAAGACCTAGGTTTGTAACAAATCTGAGAAACTGAGAATCCACATTTCTTCCTTCTATGTGTAGTGAAGTTAAAAATAGGCAAAGACAAAAATAAATATTGAAAATGTGGAGGGACATAAAACAGGCTTTAAAGAATAGTATATTCTGCTCCATTTCTCTATTTCCAAACTTATGAAGGGAGAAGAATTTGATTCACTGACCACCCCAGTGTATACAACTTTATTAGGCTGGCGTGGTTTGAACCAAAATGAACTGATCTGTAACAGAAGGCTTCCAAAGTCAAATGTCACTTACACACAAATACTCATTTGTTCAGTGAGCATCTGTAATGACTACCTGAGACTCTGGGAAGCATCTCCATTGTTAAAGCACTGTGGATAGGTCTTGCCTGGTCTTCTGTGATGGAATGATGACACCAGTGGGCAAAGGAAGGGCAAATGATGGCATCTACATGCCCTTGTGTAAGGCCTTTTATATAGTCCTGCACCACATCCTTATCTCTAAGTTGGAGAGAGATGCATTTGAAAGCTGGACTATTCAGTGGATAAGGACTCTGGATGGTTGCAGCCAGGGGGCTGTGGTCAGCAGCTCTGTGTCCAGGTGGAGGACACTGATGAGTGGTGTCCTCAAGGGATTTGTCTTGAGACTCGTGCTCTTCAAATTCTTTATCAGTTATATAGATAGTGGGATTGAGTGTACCCTCAGCAAGTTTGCTGATGACACCAAACTGATGTCATTGAGAGGGACCTGGACAGGCTTGAAAAGTGGGCCCAGGTTTAAAAGGCCAAATGCAAGGTGTTGCATGTGGGACAAAATAATCCCAGATATGTGTACAGACTGGGAGAAGAACTCCTTGATAGTAGTCCTGCAGAGAAGGACTTGGGAATTGTAGTGGATGAAAAGCTGGACGTGAGCTAGCAGTGTGTGCTTGAAGCCTGAAAGACCAACAGTATCTTGGGCTGCATCTAAAGAGGGGTGTCCAGAAGGGAGAGGGAGGTGATTGTCCCCCTCTGCTCAGCTCTTGTGAGAGACCCCATCTGCAGTACTGTGTCCAAGCCTGGGGCCCCCCAGGACAGGAAGGGTGCAGAGCTATTGAGGTGCATCCAGATGAGAGCCACAAAGATGCTCAGATGGCTGGAGCACCTCTTCTGTGGGGGGAAAAAAGAATGAAGATTGAGGGAGATTTGCTTCTTCATCCTGGAGAAGAGAAGGCTCTGGGGTGACCTCATTGTGGCTTTCCAGTACTTGAGGGGAAGCTGCAATCAGGAGGGAACTGACTTTTTACATGGTCTGATAGTGATAGGACAAGGAGAAAGTCTTAAACTGAAAGAAGGGAGATTTACACTAGGTATTAGGAAGACTTTCTTCCATCAGAAGATGATAAGGTACTAGAATATGTTGCTGAGAGAAGCTGTGGGTGCCCCATCCCTGGAGGTGGTAAGGCCAGGTTGGATGGGGCCCTGGGCAGCCTGGTCTGGTGAATGGCAGCCCTGCTCATGGCAGGAGGTTGGGGCTAGATGGGCTTAAAGGCTCCTTCCAACTTCAGCCATTCTATGATTCTAAGATGTTTTTTTTTTTTGGATTGACCCTTTCTACCAGTATTGTACTCCTTGCTCTTGGAATTCCCCGTCTGATGCTTGTCAAACAAAGTGTAATTCAGAATTCAACACATACAGTTAAAAGATCTAATTAGTGTGGAAATGTCAAAAGGAACTGACAGGGCTGTATGTGCTTAAATAAGTAACTTCCAGTGTGCATTTAATGCTGATACTTGTACCCAAGCATTTTTAATTCCTGCTTCTGGCCAAGTGTGTGTAATTTCAGCCACAATATATCAGGGGCCTACTCTCTTCAATATGAGTTACAGAGAGCAATATAACATACTATTCCCTCTTGCTGACTCCTTGCAATTACCATTAATTTCTTGCCATCACAGAAGTAATACATTTATGTGAATCATGGTTGTTCATTTGTTATACTGCAGTGGGACAAGATAAGTATGAAGTTAGATACTTGGTAATTTTTCCTCTGTCCTCCTTTCACTCTCCAGTGATATCTGCCTCATAAGTCTCACCATTTAATAAGTCTAGGCAAAGCAGTCCAGGGGAGATATTTTTCCTTTTTTTTTTTCCTATACAAGCTAGGAAAGCACAGTCTTAGAAACCACTGTGATCAGGAGGATGCTGTCCATTGATTTCAAGGCATGCTGTGTTCAAAAACCCAATGAACACAACACAGTTGATTTGAGAGCTTTTCCAAATCTCACTAGGAATCTTCCTGCATCTTTAAATGTCAGATACTGTTGTAAATGTGGTCCTAAGTGAATTGTGCAAGATAATGTGGGGAAGCCAAAGAGTACCACCTCATTTCCCTTGCATTGCAGTCTAATGCTTTAACAACTTCATCTCCTTTAACACATGAGAATGTGCAGTGCATATGTGCAGATATAACCAGGTATTTTGGACATACTTTTAAAAATCTTGATTTAAGCAGTCCTAGCTCTTGTTGAAGGTGAGGCAGTTATTTGGTGATTAAAGCATTACAATATTATGGAATTTTCCAGACAAAGAGGGTTTGCATTACCTTGGTAACAGATAGCCTTCAACTGTCTTCTTTTTAATGTTTAGTTTGTTTCCATCGCTGTGTTGCTGCAGACAGTATGACTTAAAATTTGCCTTGTGACTACAGAGCTGAATGTGGTAGATAATATTTCTTAAAATAAGTCTGCAAGAGGATACCTTACATATGTACCTCTGATTAAAGTATTTGAGGCAATTTTGGTGGTAATTAGTACAGTATAAATCTGTTGTTGGATGGTGAGAAGGAAAAGTTGCTGTTGAATATTCTGTAGAAATGTTTTATGTTCCATGTATGGAATGCAAGTATGTTTGAGAATTTCCTAGGAAGGATCTTGCTTGTGTTTTCTGTTTGCATTCCAAGAGTAAACCAAAATGCTATACCTTCTAGATCTTCATGATTTTGCAAACAAGAAGAAATAGCCAGTAGGTGCCATGCAACGGAACAGTGAATGTGAGGCTGGCCAGTTTGTCCCAGCAGACTTTGGACTGTTCAACTGGTTCTGAGCACCCAGCCACTGAGTGCACCTAGAATTCTTAGGTAACCAGCTTTGGCACTTCCAGAAGTCACCTCAGCAGCACCATGACCTCTGTCTATACCGATGGAGTTTTCTCGCTGTAGGAAAAGTCTTCTCTCAACCACAGCATGGGGTGTGGCATATGTCACCTTGTGGGGTGCTTTCATTCCGTAATGGGGATGAATATGATTATGTTTAATGCTGGAGCACCCACTCACAGCAGTGGGGATTGCTCACTGCCGGTTATTCTGGTGTTACCAATAAATAAATACTGCTTCAATAAGCCATATGTGTTGAACAGTATTTTCTGAAAATTTTTCAAAAATAAATTTACAAATAAAAATAGAAATTGACTTAAGATGCAGGCAAGCTGAATTCCAGAGCAAACACTGCTGATATCATTAGGTTAGTGAAATTCTACGAGAATGGGGGGGAGAAGGAGAAAAATAAAGTATTCTGTACAATGGTACATGTGATGTAAAACTACAATCTTATTTCATACTTACTCTGTGTAAGTCTAATGTTAAAATTCAGTTCTAAAATATCAGTGAGTGTAATTGGTGGGGGAAAAATAGCAAAAATGAATGCCAGCTTTAACTGAGCAACTTCTATTTGGACAATAATACGGACCCCAAACTATAAATATTGTACAACGTGGTTTGAACAAATTTACCTCTGACACACGTCTCTGAATGCATCTTTGCATTCAAAGAACTTTCTCAGGTTTGTTTTAGAACTAATTCCTGTTCCTCTCTGATAAAGTAATTAGGGAAAACTTAAATTGAGTTAGATTTACCTCCAGATTAAATTACCATAGCTGCTTGCTGAGATAATCATTTGTCTACTATTCCTTGTAAATTAATTAAATTAGAAATAAATATACCAGAGAATTTCTAACCTCCTCCTCCAGCATGTATTTTTGGTTGCAATCCAACTATTTACTTGTGCTAAGAACAATAAAAAAGTTTCCTTTTAAAAAAGTTTTATGAGCTGAATTATCTGTCATGGTCATAACACAAAGAATTAATATCAATAGGGTTTCTACTGCTATTCACATGAGATTTCGTTTCCTTTCACAGGACACACCTTGTATCACCAATATGCCTTAAATATTGGCCTTAGGAAGTTTTACTGCTTTATCTTATTTAGAATTAAGTTTTTGATCAAGGGGTCATAATTTGAGAGAGATCTAGGATCTAAGGTTGGATTTACAGTCAGTGGGTTTCACAAAAGTACTCAATTATTTTACTTTTCTAACTTTTCTGTGTACTCCTTAAAAATCCCAATACCTACTTTGCATCACTAATAAGTGTATTGGAAATCCTAAGTACTTTTGCAATATATATCCAGGGCTTAAATTAAATAGGCACTATTTGATTTAGCATTGTGCTATAGGCTATTACAAACAATAAATAATGTTTTGAATAATGAGTGGCTTGGGTAAGAAGCAATCATTCATTTTGTGAACTATCTTAAAATGGACAAATCCATAAATGTAATTCACATCTTTACTTGTTAATCCATATACTTCTGTTTGCATCTCAGAAGTATGTACACACTACTGTCTCTGCTTGGCAAATGTTTAACCTTCAGGGCGCACTTTGAGATCTAAGTACAAGCATCATTGGCTTAGAAGGTTATGCTTTTCAAAGTAAATTTATAGCATAATCTGCTGAATTAAGAATCAAAGCCAGACCAACTTTTAATTATTAGACCGCATGTCTACTCTCCTAAATCTTTCCCCAGGGCTGTTCCTGCAAAGGTGCTCAGGACAAATAGACCTTATCAGTGGGTCACTGGAATGTACTGGGGGATATAAGTATATTTACATCAAACACTGGATGACACATCCTTGACCTTGTCATTTAGCCCTTGTGACATGCAAAGTGCTTCTAGCCCATCTTTCCTCCAATCAGTGTGCAGTACTCAAATTACCCAGCCTGAAACATTGCCTCAGGTACAACACTGTATTTAGACAGATAACAAAGACTTGAGGAGAAGAGAAGGTAAATCTAGGCGACCTTGTTGTTCCCTACAGATTGCCAGATTTGGGGATAAGACAAGCCACAGGCATTATCCACCTCCTTGGAGTGCCTACGGCAGGGGGTTGGAACTAGGTGATCTTTGAGGTCTGTTCTAACCCAAGCCATTCTAAGATGGTCTCTGCTACCAAGGATACTGTCAGACTTTGGCTTGCTGGCAGTGCCTGTCATCATCTCTGTACTTTCTTAGAGGACCTCTATCTAGGTCAGGTCTGGAATAAATACTGCTCAAGAACACTCAATACTGTTTGGCAAGGGGTTAATTCCTTTCTAGGGTTTTGTGTCTGTGTTTGAAGATGGGGAAAGTCACTGTGGTCTTTCCCAAGGGGGCTGAATATGAAGAGAAGTCAATTAACATACAATACCTATAGCATCTGGCCAGCTGCATAGGAACAAGGGGTGAGGCCTGAGAGCAAGGGTAAAGCCGAAAGATTCCAAGCAAACTTGCGAGTGAAGGATTGGGGCTAGATGATGTCAGTGATGCTGCTTGGCACCAGTAGAGTAGGGTCTGGCCTTGACTCTGTGGCACTGTATTATTGACTTTCCTAATCAGAGTCCTGAATGGCAGTCCTCTGTGGAGTGGGTGTGACAATGCAGGAGATCTGGTGAAGGGCAATGTTCTGGCTGCCTTGTGGGAGGGGTGCTGGGAGACTGAGGTAGTTGAGGGCAGGGGTGCAAGTCTTCTGAAGTACCTCAGGTGCTCTCAAAGGATACCCCCAAAGGTCTTCTTTTCATGAGCTTCTCTACTGGCTTTGCAGCCTAGATGCTTTTCTAGTATACTGGACCTACTTCTGAAGCGGGACAGAAAGGAGAGATGACTTGAAGACGTTTCTTGAGATACTGTAAGATCTCAGGCTACTTACAGCCACTCTGCGTTTCATCTCATGTAAAGCCCCTATGTGTGTTTATGGCAACAAGTCAGCAAAGATTCTGCATGAACAAAGTCTGCTGGAAAGAACTAAACTTCTGGGACTGATGTTCCGTCATCAGCGATAGTATGAAACCTAGAGAATATAGCACTTCAAAACTTGTCCTTTGCTTTTCAAACATAAAGAAGAAAAAATTCTAGGCTTTCAGTCCTTACACATGAATCCATTGAACACTAATTATTGCTGTCACTTTAGACCTGTTGTCAGCCAGAAGTTGTAGTCTAGAGGGATTAATTTTGTGTAGAAGCGAGAACGTTTATTGGAGTCAAGTATTGCATGCAGTTGTTATTGGTTTTTTTTGACAAAGAACAGACGTGGATTTCTGCTTCCTAGTGTGTTAAAACAAGCCAAAACTTTTCATGCTTCCACTTCTAAAGATTTGCCAACAATTTGGTCCAGAAACTTTCCCTCTATTATTTTGCTTGTTGCAAGTGAATCCTCAGTTTTCCATTGCTCCTCTTGCAGATTCCAGTAGCTCGTGCACTGGTTGACAAATACTTGGAAATCTCTACCCTCAAAAAAACCTTCATAGGTCTCTATTTTGGACTTTGGCTACTATTGTACCAGTTAATTACAAGTAAGACAGGAAGGGGGATGGGTGAGAATCTTATAACCATCCTAGGTTGATCGTTTGTCCTATGTTTTGAACTACCTCTAAAGCTACTTGAATCTGGAAAAGGAACTCTCTTTCCTTCCTTATTTCCTTCTTTCTTTTTTTCCTTCTTTCTTTTTCCTTTCCCTCCTTCCTTCTTTCTTTCTAAAACATTCAGAAGTAACATCAACTGTTACACTTATGGCTTCTCATGCTCTGTACTGTTTATGTGAAGTTGTAAAACTACTAAATATTATATAAACATATTTATTCATCTGTTTTTTATTCTTTTGCTCTTATCTCTGTTAATGAACTGCTCCTTATGTAACATATATCATAATGAAAGTATATGAAACAGGCTGCTGTAAACAAAAGATCATGAACCCTTTAGACCACTTGTCATACATTTGCCTGTGAAGAAGCTTTTGCTTAAATAATGTGCATTGTGTTCATTCTCCCTTCAATTAGAGTAACCAGGTAAGGTAATTGGACACCTAGCAAAAGTGGCAGCTGCAGGCAGTAATCATAGCTCCAGCATCTGCTCCCATGGCAACTGATGTGTTTACATTCACAATATTACACACGATTTTCTTCCTTCTACACAGCAGAGAAAAAGAAAGATTTCAGAGGAAAGACAAATAGGAGGTTTTACAGTGATAAATGTTTAAGGAAGTGACCAGGACAAACAATGTTCTTTGGAGCAAAAGCTTAGTCTGAGGATAATGTTTTATCCTCAGACAACAATTAAGCATCTTCACCTTCTTGAAGTCAGTGTGCTGTAGGCAGATCGTGTTCCTTCTAAGCTAAACTCTGAGAGAAAGAGGAGGCAGAAGGAATTCAAGAATATGGTGGTCCAGAACTGTTTCAGCATATGTGGCATCGGTGTTGTTTCAGACACACCATGTTTACCACCACCACCGTTTAGACATTCCCGATTTTAAAATTAAATGATTTTTTTTTTTTAAGTTACAAAATATTCAAGTTACACTGCTAGCTTCACCTGAAAGGTTGTATTGAGGTTGATATGCATCTGCAGCATCTACTCTTGTGTTGCTGTTTGCTGAGGAGATAGGTGGGTGGATGTTTTGGGCCTGAGCTTTGTGTGTATGGGGAAATCACAGGATCTTTTACTTTTCTGTGCCTTCCTAAGGGCTCAGTGTCTTCTCCTGTGGTAGATCCAAAGATAGATGATAAATTAGCACAACTTCATTTTTCCTACCCACATGTACTCAAAATTTAAACAGAAGAGTAACCTGACCTGCCACTAACTTAAGGCAAAAGTGTATCTTACCATGTGGGCAGGTCAGGAAAAACATGCACAAAAGAAGCACAGCCGAAATTGCAGGAAAGTTGCTCAAAGGTGGCAGAGTTTACCTTGCTTAAATTCTCAGGTGGAATGTGGGCAGAAGAAATCCTTAAGTTCTAGGAGTATTTCTGTCAGATTCTTACAAGAGCAGAAAAAGATATTCTGAACGAACACACCATGAAACCATAACTAGAGCATTAAGAAATACAAGTCCTGTATTTGTCAGACTTGTCTTTTCATTCAGTGCACAGTTCATCCTAATGAACCTTTCTTCCTCTAAACTGTGGCTTTTGGTCGACTCAGAACAGATTCCTCTCATTAGAGCAACATACCTTGAGCAAATAATTTATAAACTCTTCCTCACCCACAAATGTTTGCACTGATGAAATAAGCAGTTAAGACACTTCTGATGTTCTGTAATGAGCTATGAATCCTCAAAGGAAATATTGGAACAGTGAAGATTAAGCTGAATATGTCTTCTTATTACTACGCATTGCTCAAGCTTGAAGAATTATGCATCTGGCAGTTGGACTAAATTTAGCAGTACTGAACTGGGACAGGTAACTGAACTGAAGATTGTGGTCTGTTCATGGTGGTAGGTTACCCTGAAATTACAAAAGAGGCAAATCTCGAGGGTCGCCTGGCAGAGGACAAAATCACATGTTCTCTCCCTATAACTGTTAGCAAGATTATGAAGAAAGTTGCTAAAATGTCTTGGTGTAGGGCTGTGACTTCTGATTTGAGCCGTAATACTGCAGGGGTTATTGCACACTGGAGCTCTTTTAGACAGACCTCCTCCATGCACATGTAAGTTCACTTATTGGGATGAGGGGTTCTCTGCTGAGGCACTGGGCTCTGCCTGAAGGGGTTGTACTAGCAGACTATGTTTTAAATTTTCTGTTTTGCTTCTGTGGATAAAAAAGTTATCTTGTGGCAAAACAGGAGTACCTCAGTAGGATTCAGCCTATTGGGGTTTTATTCTGCTCAGAAATTACCTGCCTCTGCTGTTGGTCTGCTAGGTGAACTTGTTTGTGTTGTTTTGCTTCTCTGCCTCTTTCTCAGTTCCCCCCTGTGTAAAATGCTACTAGCCTAATTTGTATCTTAGGAAAATTACATTCTCTATAAAAGCATTTGACTTCTTTGCCCAAATCACCTGCAATTTTGAGATTATTGTCCTATAAATTAAACTCATTTTTTAAAAAAATTAATTTCTTCTATCAAAGCTGCTTTGCTACAGCCCTTGAACTGCAACAACCTTGGGTTATAGATTGCTCACAAAACATTGGGTAAATAGAAGTAACATTAAATGAAGATTTTGGATAAGTTACCACATGCAAAGGTAATGAAAGACGTTAATATATCTATAGAAAGTCTTCCTTTGTGTTTTAATCACTTCATAAAAGACTATTCTGGTTCAGTTTTTGAAAAGAAACATTCACTTTGAGCAGATTCCATTATATCTGCTCACTTGGGATATACTATTTCAGTGCAGTCTCACTGGGAATAATGTCACTGCACAAAGATGTACAAAAGTGTTGCATGTTACTAAGGAGGTCTGAATTTCTTACCTTATTTAAGTAAGGAATTAAGATTGGCCTCTCAAAAAAATCTTATAATTCCCAGAGTTGTGATGCACATTAGAACTATCTGAAAAAAACATCCTTAGAAACCACATTCTTAGTAGACAAAGTACATAGAACAGTTTGCTCTGTCTAAATTTAAACATTTTACAAAACTCTATAGCTTTATCTGTTTCATTTTGGAGCAAAATAAAAGTCATGATAACTTTAAAAGCCTTCCAGTATCTTCTAGATAACACATAATGCAAATAAAATGTATAATTTATTTTCAAAATGTAATTATTTTAAGAAAGTATGCTGCAATTAAGAAAGTATAAGAAAAACCAAAAAAAGGAAAATACGAATTTTTAATGCATTTTCCTCTTTTGAATTTCAATTCCTTTTCAACTCTGTGGCCATTCAGGTTCGTGGAATACAGGCTTCAGATAGAAAAGGATAGAAGAGGCATTTGCTTTTTGTTATCAACAAAACTTTTTTTTTTGCTTTTTTAGTTTAGAGAACAGTTTAGAGAAAACTGTTCAAAATCTGAAAAAAGTTTCTTGCAAGCAATCCACCTGTAGGTGGAATGAGAAGATGGTCCCTCTGTACTTGTGTGAGGAGCACCAGCTCTGCCAGACTGGAGTGTGGCTACTGCTGAAGTATGCTGGGCAGTGTACGCTAGAGTTCCCACCAAATGAAGCATGAAGCAGATCAAAAGACAAAGTCAGTGTACCCAGTACATCTCTTCTTCCAGCACGTACCACATTTAATGAAACCTACTCTGGGTTTTTGTGACATTTCAGGATCTCATTATTTATGGTATGTGTCAGTTGTAAATCTGCATTAATGTAGGCTACTATCATAAGAGTTAAAGAACAATTAAAATTGCAAAACCTGCAACAGTTGCATAAATGTCTTCCCAACTGTATATGCGTGCAGCCCTTTTTACTCCAGCTGGAGCTGACTGACTCAAAGTACATCATTGAATCAAACAGGACATTTGTTTTACTATTACCAGAAATAGTGCAGCCAGCAGGAGCAGGGGGGTGATCAGCCCTCTGCACTTGGCACTGGTGGGGCTGCACCTTGAGTGCTGTGCTCAGTTTTGGACCCCTCACTACAAGAAAGACATTGAGGCCCTGGAGCGTGTCCAGAGAAGGGCAATGGAGCTGTGAGGGAACTGGCATTGTTCAGTCTGGAGAAGAGGAGGCTTAGGGGAGACCATATCACTCTCTACAACGACCTGAAAGGAGGTTGTAGTGAAGTGGGGGTGAGCCTCTTCTCCCAGGTAACAGCGACAGGACAAGAAGGAATGGCTTCAAGTTATGCCAGAGAAGGTTCAGGTTGGATATTAGCGACAGTTTCTTCTCAGAAGGGGTGGTGATGCACTGGAACAGGCTGCCCAGGGAGGTGGTAGAGTCACCGTCCCTGGAAGTGTTCAAGAAAAGCATGTGGTTGTGGAACTGAGAGACATGGTTTATTAGGTGATATTGGTGGTAGGTGGATGGTTGGACTATATGATCTTAAAAGTCTTTCTAGTAGTTTAGATAAGGGATGAAAAGTAGCTACTGAGAAAACAAAAAATTTCCCCATTCTGATTTTCTCAGTATCCTTATGGTCCTGAAGCCTGCGCCTGAAGCGTAGTGGAGAACAGAGATGAGCCCTGAGCCTATGTTGCAGCCTAGTATGAGTCCTAACTTGGAATCGAGCTCTGTCCAATGCTTGCAGAACAAGGAGCTGCAAAGTGCATGGACCTTCCTCACAGCAGAGGGCACCATTGAATGCTGGAATTGCCTCTTCACTCCCCACTGCTGAGGAAACCGAAAGAATGGGTTTATTTAAGGTAAAGAGAAAAATAATTCTTTCTCTTTCTTCCAGAAGCTGCAGCTCGAGCATTTATTTATGCCTGTGTGAGATTCAAAGGTCTTATCAATAATTTAGCATTATTACTGTAGGTAGGCTAATGGGATCCAAGTTTAATTAAGGACTGAATTTAATTTGGTTTGTTTATTACTACTTCAAAAAAACTAACAAAAAACCCTAAACCAACCATCCATCAAACATGCTCCTATTGCAAGTGGCATTTGCTGTACTTCTGGAAAAGACCAAGTACTCTGCAATCCGAACTGCACCTTTCTGAGTCGCTGCTGGAAATGATCTTCACAAAGTCCTTTATCTCTCTACTGCATTGCTGAATTTTTCATGCTTTATTACCTCTGAAAGGCTGTTCTACCTCAGGTATATATCTCTGCTACAGTCATAAACCTGTGGGTCTATTTCATAGCTCCCTTTCCAACCTTTTCCTCTAAGGTTTCTCTGGAGCCGTGTACTGTAGGAAGAGAAGCAGGTGGAAAATAATGTTTAGACAGAGACAGACAGGGAATAGCAGCATGGGCAGAGCAGATGAGGCTCCATCTCAGTTGAAGCACCTCGGCAGACCCTGGGATGCAGCTGGACATGCTGTACCCACAGCCCCAGCACACGCTTAGGGACCTCCAGAAGTGACAACCCCTCAGGGCACCGCCAGCAAAGCATTATTGCCACTATTCCAGCTGCTGGCAATTTGATAATTGGGAATCTGCTCTTTGTCATGGCTCTGAACCAAGACATAAGGTGATATTGTCATGGCCTGTAACTTTTCCTGGTGACTGCCTTATGTAGGTTGGTGGAGGAAAGGAAGAAGCTCACTGCACGATCACCTTGGTGGGCAAAGCACAGTGCACTGTGAGCATCCTGCTTTGAGGAGACCAGTTGCTCAGCAGTCCTAGTGTTTGGTTGGTGGCTCCTCAGGGCTAGGACACCATGCTGAGGACCTTCCTACCTGGGGAGATCCTTTGGTTGCAGAGGAGGCTCAGGCAACTACTTGCTCATCAACATATACGTAGGTCACTCCAAAAGTAACACCTCCTGTTAATTTTCATGAAAACTACAATAGATACAAAGAGCACAATAACACTCTTTGATAATAGGTAGTTGCGAGCAGCTTGACAAGAACCCAGCACACCAGAATCATAGAACGAATCATAGAAAGGCCTGGGTTGAAAAGGACCTCAAAGATCACCTAGTTTCAACCCCCCTGCCATGGGCAGTGTTGCCAATCACTAGACCAGGCTGCCCAAAGCCACATCCAGCATTCACAGCTGTCTCACTCTAATTTGTAGGAGGGAGAGGAGGCTCTTTTAATATATGTATAGCCAACGGCAAGATTAAGACACAATGGGTCACATGCTAGCCCGACCAGTTTATTGCAAATCCTAGTTGCTTAAGGAGATGGGGAAGGGAAGACGGGCAATAGAAAAGAGAAAGGAAATAAAAGTAAGGAGTCCTTGTAGAAAGCAAGAGAGATAGTCACCACCATGGGTTCAGTGTGGTTCATAGTTCAGATGTTGATCTTCAGTAGTGATGAGTTGTTGGATGTTGTTGCTCAGTTGGCAACCACAACAACAACAGTACAAACTTAAGTCCAAAGTGATCGAGTCAGCTCTCTTTTGGAGTGGCAGCTTCTTGTATTTTGGATCTCAGCAGGAACTCCTTTTGTTCCCATCTTCCAGGCCTTGCCAGCAGATAAGAGGGAGCAGGGAGGTGCCCACTTGTATCTCGCCTTCACAGGATACAATGCTATCATCCCTCAGTCTCCTGTACCAAGCTGGAGTTATTTGGTCACAGGCCAGATCTTCTGCCAGTAAACATTCCCTTCTGAAGACAAACAGCTTCAAAGAAATGCTTTCAATTGTAAAACTGTCCACAAAGCGATGCCAACTGCCACACAGCAACACCCACCTCTCGCCTCCTAGGTAAGTCAGTCTTATTGCAAAAAATGCCATAGAATGCAAGCTTTGAGCCAAAGAGAAAAAAAAAAAGAAGGGTTCAGACAACAACCTGTGTGGGCAACCTGTTCTAGCATGTCACCACCCTCTGAGTGAAAGATTTCTTCCCAGTATCCAACCCAAATCTCCTTTGTCTTAGTTTAAAACCTCTTCCCTGTGTCCCATCACTACCAACCCCTGTAAACAGTCATTCCCCCTTATCTTTATACACTCCCTTCAAGTACTGGAAGGATGGAGACTCTCTACTGACAAGTTACCAAAGGGGCTTATCATATACACAGCTGTAAGAAGGTGGGATAAGACGCTGAGATGCACCTTCCATGGTATTGTCCTACAGAGTGTATCTGATGGAGCTGGGTCACTGGTGCTCACCCCAAGGAGGACATGGTCCACTTTGGAGCCATTTGGGCCATACTGGACAAGCACAATAGTGGTTCCAGGGGGACTCCTCTGATGATGGTGCTGGAGCAGAATGCTCTACATGAAGCTGGTATTATTAGCTACCTTTCATCTGTTTTAGGAAAATATTATGAATATATATAATGTCTCTTGGCGGAAGGGTGCATGTATCTAGGAAGGGCAGGAGTAGAGAATTAAACTGCTGTCTCCATACAGAATCAACAAATGATTTCTGCAGAGGAATCTCAGTTACAGTATTCCTAAGTTCATAGAGACTCTGTGTGGCTCAGTTAATTTCTTGAACCTGTTTTCCAAGGGAAAGTCAATTCAGGTTGGAACTGATGTCACTGCCATTTACTGGTGCCAAGAGGGACCAATAAACACAACTGAGGTTAATTAGGTACTCATGCACTGTGATCTCAGTTCATACATCTCATGGTAGAAAGATTAAAAAGAAACTGAAACAGGGTCCTGAGAGCACAGTGGGAACAACTCTGCTCTTGAGGGTAACTAAAAATCTCCAGAAATGTGGCAAACAATCTACAGGCTTTAGGTGCCAGAAAGAAATTTAATTTCTGATAACATAGTAGTGAATGACTTTCAGTAAACTTAGGTCAATAAAGAGTTTTTAATACAATTATTCAAGCAATTGTGGACTGTATATTAAAAAGTAACGTACAGAGGCTAAAGAAAAGACAGTGGAGTCAAAAAAGGATTTCTGATTGATCTGAGGCAGAAAATATTTGAATGAGCTGACTGAACTGACAGTAAATCCAAAACCACTTAGGCTATAAGTAAGCCCTGTACTAATCCCCAACAAAGGCAAACAGCCTGCTACAAGAACAGTGTGTAGAACAACAGGATTCTCTGTTGTTTGCAATGATATGGACAAAGACAAGAAAAAAAAACCACAAAAAACATTGGTATGTGGAAAAGCAGCCAAAGTTACACCACTTCTCAAGAATATGCAAATGCCAACGTGCAATGTTTGGTGTTAGGGTGATCTTTTGATAGAAGAAATAACAAAAAAAAGGGATTTTTTCAGGGAAACTTGATGTCCTTTAATGTTTTATATATTTTAATCTTCAGTATGTATTGTTACTATCCTGAACGTACAATTCAATTATACAGAATCAATTTGCTTCAGTATATACTTTTAAGAAAATCTGTTAAAAAAATATTTGAAGTGTGCAACTGAAGTAAATTTTAATTTAAAATCTTTCTAATTAGAATCAATATTTATCAAGTTTCTGCAGCTCATCCAAATCTATCACACTACAATATTCTTCCAACTAGTTTTGGTGGGATGGGATCAGACACAACAAATATCATGATTCTGCAACATTGAAAGAATCAGGTTTTTCAATTAGCATGAGACTATTTCCTAACGTAGGGTCCATATGACACATTTTATGTTGTTTCTCATTCAAACATTCCAAAACCACTTTTTTTTTTAATCAAATTCCAACCTTTGAATGATGCTTGCATTCCTGAATAACCAACACATCTTTTGAGGCCCTGGAATTTCGGTGGGACTTCAAGTTAAAGGGGTTTCATATGTTAAAATCAAAGTCTTAGGGAATTTATGGCATTTAAGATGCAGTATATACTAGATAATTAAGGTGGTTTTTTTTTCCCTTTTTAAATGGGTGTATGTTTTCTGTAAAAATCAGATTTGCAGTCAGATACCAGTACTCCAGCAAATGCACTGTCGTGAGTTTGAGTACGCATTGATTTTTTAAAATTTATTAAATTTTCTAGATTCTTAAATACATCTTTGTAGAATCAGACATCATTCAGTTACTGAAATAGTTTTTGTTTTCTTCTTCATAACAATCTTTAAAGAATCTAAAAATTGCAGCTAGGTGTTCCTCATCCTAAGTATAAAAGTAGCTGCTAGCAGCTAAAGCACTTTAAAATATTTACAGTATCAGAGAGGAGAGAGAAGCCTCTGGTAAAGATGTGCCTCCACGTTCTGTGTACTATTACTGACAGGAAGCAATAATTTTGCTCTTTCTGAACTTCTCGTGTCAAATGAGGAAACGAATGATTGCAAACTTTTAAACACAGTCCTTAAGAAAGAGTGGAAATTCAGCTACAGTTCACTTTGCCTTATGTGGCATATCAGATTGGCAACGGGAAGAAAATACTAATTTTCCTTTTGCTTTAAATCAAACGAGTGCTTTTTAAAGTTAGCAGTTACCTTATGAACTGCAAATGATGCCAGCTTGTTGGTTTTACAACCATTTGCGCTTCTTTCATTTTCAGATAGCCTTGATGCAAATTGACTCCCATGTTACAAGTAATCAAGCAGAAAATGGATTTTTTACTTTCAACTGTATAGTCACAAAAAAAAATACTTGAACATTTTGAAAAACATTTGGAAATTGTCACGCTTCGAAGCATGAGAAGACACAAGAAAGGCTCTTTTCATGCAAGATTTTTTATTATTTTTGTTTTTGATTGTAACAGGTGCTAGTGTATTATCAGAAAAACACAAAGGTTTTGTCTTACTGAAATACATCATCTCAACTGAAGGTGAATTTCAGAAAATAGAACTATTTAATTTGCTGTCAAAGTGTCCTATATGAAGGATAATATACTATTTTTACTTCTGCAGAAGCTAATGTGTCCTTGTTTTGACAGTTGCTAGCAAATAGAAGTCTTTAAGTTTACTTTTTTTCCTAGAAGAAATGTTAACAATTTTATGAGATGCTCCATTTATGATCTAACATTTGAAAATTCACAAGGGCTAAAAACATTTTTCTGTATACAATATTGTCTTACAATATAACTATTGCTATCATTTGCGCTCTAGGCAAAATCACTTATTCTCTAGCTCCAGAAGGTACTGATGCCTTCTTTTTTTTTTATGAAAACTATCTTGACTTGGCTGAATATTTTATTATTGCTGTTACTTAATCATAGAATCAATCACTGAATCATTGAATCATAGAATCTTGGGTTGAAAAGGAGCTTAAAGCCAACCCACTTCAAACTCCCTGCCATGGGGAGGGCTGCCACCCACCAGCTCATGCTGCCCAGGGCTCCATCCAATCTGGTCTTGAACGCCTCCAGTGATGGGGCACCCACAGCTTCTCTGAGCAACATGTTCCAAAGCCTTACCATCTTCTGATGAAATAACTTCTTCCTAATATCTAAAGTAAATCTCCCTTCTTTTAGTTTAAAATATTTCCCCCTTGCTCTATCACAGTTATACCACGTAAAAAGTCAGTCTCCGCCTTGTTTATAAG
Source organism: Numida meleagris (assembly GCF_002078875.1). NCBI lineage: Eukaryota > Metazoa > Chordata > Aves > Galliformes > Numididae > Numida > Numida meleagris. The sequence continues at coordinate 59,576,370 of NC_034409.1, read as the reverse complement.
CTCCTCAGTTTCATTATTCTTGGAAGCATAACATTGAACTGGTACAGAAGGACCTGTCTGGAGGAATATCTGGAACTGCCCAAAATTCCACCCAGAGGGCTCTGGCAAGAAGCACACCAACCAACCAACCTAACAAATACTTAATAATGAATGTGGTTAGGAGTTCAATCACTTACATTTAAGGTAGTGTATTGCCTCAAACCAATCAGGTGTCCTGTATAGGTCTCCTACCTATACAGAGGACTATGTGAGATTTCCTAGATAACTGGGGGAACCAAGTGACCTGGACATGCACAGCTACACCACAATTACAACTACAACGGGACTTGGAGTTGGAGTGCCATAACTGTACCTCAGCTACGTTACATCCTTCAGCTCTTGCCACAGAGGCACTGCTGGATTCCCGGTAGCCTGTTATTTTCCTGAAGTGTACAGTAAGTCTTGGTGGCATTAATGGGTGGTAGATATCTTTACTTGAGTCACAGCTATAACTCATACTGTCAAGAAAGGACTGTACCTTGCCTGAGGTCAGGTTGGCTGGGGAGAAGGTCTCCAGCTGGTTAATTTCTCTTGGAGTCAAGTACTGCCCACTTGCTTAATGTCAGCATTTCAAGAAAGTTGCAGGCAAATTTAAATGACCAAGGTAAATTCCTGCATGTGGAACTTAATTTGAACTTTCATCTCTAAATTAATGTACCATGCCTTAAATCTCATTGCAGGCTGTAAGAAGATGTGGGGATATAATTTAGAATAATATAATGAAATTGATTTTTTTTTTTTTTTTTTTTTGTACAGAAGGCAGGGACTAATTGGCTTTTGATACTGTTCACCTTCCCTATTGTTAAAAATAATGCACAAAAGGAAGGACTGAGGCACACGGCTTTGGAAAATGTAGGAGACTATCTTGGTTTTGCCACAGCTGTGTCTATGAAAAGGATGCAGAAAATCATTGGCCAGAAATCCCTACTTTCACTTAGTGTTGGAGAAGTAAAAATGAGAAGGAACTTCACTGTTTCTCCAGCAGTAGTAGAATGTTCATACCTTTCCATGAACAAAATAAGAATGGACAAGAGACCTTCACAATGTTTTGAACTGATCGCTGTTAGCATTGACCTTAGCAGTTTGCTGTCCCTTTTTCTCCTGCTCTTCTTCTTAGACTTTGGACTCTAACGGACAAGAATCAGCTTTGACATATTACATTACTAGCCTTAGGAGGCCTAAGCAGGGTTGTAGGCACTTTCCATAAACACAGACAATAAAAACAACATTCCATTAATTTATTTGAAAGTATAATGAAAAGTGCCTTATCTCTGAAGTGTCAATAATAGTTCAGCAATTCTCCAGTTGAATAGAAAGCAAACACAAAGTGAATTCATTTAAAACATGATTCAGCAACTCTCCTGTATCTATAAGGTGTTACAACACTGAGTCAGCTTTTGTAAGCGGGCGCAGTGGGAGAATGAAGGCAAGAGTCCTAAAACAAAGCAGAGGAGATTCCATCTAGGTGTAAGGTAATTTTTTTTTTTTTTTTACTATTAGGGAAGTTAGGCACAGGAAAAGGTTGCTGAATGAGTGTGAGATCTCTGCCCTTGGTGGTTTTCGGGACACCACTGCACAAACATCTGAGCAATCTAACCTCTGGTTAGATTTCAGTATTGGTCCTGTTCTGATCAGTAGTCTGGGCTAAAGACCTCCTGAGGTGTTTTCCAAATGGAATGACTCTATAATTTTACAGGTTGTAACTACGAGGGCTGTTCTGAATGTAATACCTCCTGTGTTATTATATTGACCCATGATGTCAGAGGTGAATGTTGGTGGTGTGGCAGCAGAGGTTGAACTTTCCCAACAGTATTTCATTACCTTTTATTGCCATGTGGCGGGTGGTAGCAGAGGGGCTGTCTGACAAACTGGGGTCTGACATGGAAGACTATAAGGAGCACAAGCGTATCACTGAATTCCTCTGTGCAGAAAAAATAACACCCATTGACATTCATCGATGATTACTGAACATTTATGGAGACCAAACAGTGGATGTTGGCACAATGAGGTGGTGGATGATACATTCCAGGAATGGTGACAGTGATGTGAAAGACAAGCCATGTTCCAGATGGCCATGTACAGCTATCACACCATAAAATGAAGAGCATCTCAATTACCCCATCTGTGTGAATTAGCACATTACAACCCAGGAACTGTGAAAAATAGTGTTTTGTAGCTGAGAATTTGCTCTATCAAACAGTGTTCTTGAGCTCTTTGGATCTGTTGTAGTTTCCATGGAAATAAATAGGAGGCATTACTTTTGGAGCAACCTATGTATCTGTGGAAAACGTTGGCATAATGGATCATTGCTGATGCCTGTGTTTCTTGAAGGGCAGAAGATAATTACTCGACTCTTCTGCAGTGCAACACTTCTGCTCCACAGGACTTGTTTCTTGCTCCTGTACCATTTACCATATAAACCGAGTCTTCAACAAACATTAACTACTGTGATGGTGTGGTTGTTACAGGTCAAATAATCTACATTAGAGTCCTGCACTGTGCACAGATAGGTTGAGTGTCTGCTTTAGTTCAAGTAGGAGCTGTTATATGTTTTTTTTTTTTATAGCTAATAGCTATTTTCTAATTAAGTGCAATTCTCTGCGGTAATTTGATTTCATTTTAGCTACACTGTTTTGAACTTTCTTTCCACTTTTTGTGTTCCTGTTGCAGTTTCTTCTAGGTAATCCCAGCCTGGCTGCATTACTGTTACAGAGTTGTATTTTCCTTTGTGTTTCTAAGAAATATCTATGATACATGGGTACTCATTGCTTGATTCATCAGAAATATGAACAGATACATTATCAAATTTACGTATTTCTGGATTCCTATTTAATGCTTGGTGTGTTTAGTGACTTTGCATGAGTTGCCAGTGAAAACACTAAAACCCGCAATTGCCGAATGTATAATGTTAGGGCTACTCAGAACTTCTACACTTGAAAATGATGTTGTTGCTCCACTTTACCTCAGAAAAGAACAACCCTGTAACTGGTGCCTTGAATAAGATGGGGCATCAGATTGGCCATTTCACTTTGCCTGAATATGAAGGCTATCTCAAACTTGCTTTTCCTAGTTCTGAAATACATTTCTAAGTTGCTAATATTAAGCACTGCTACTTTCCAGTTGATCCCTTGGCTTTTATTATCCATTATTCCAGCCCTAACAGTTCTTGCCTTCCTTTTATTTTTGAGAGACTGCATTGCTTAGATACGAATATTGTATTTCTTTGGAATTTAATCTGCCAAAATGGAACAAAGCTGATTTCTTGAGTTCAATTTCTTTCTCAGGCCAAGGACATTAAGCATTTACAACAAGCACTATAGGTTACAAACATTTTAGAGATTGTAACTTTGTTATGGGGAAGAGACATAAAACAGTCAGGTTTGAAATATTTATAGCTGAAGGGAGTGCAGAATGGGTAATCAGCTTTCTGCCAGCATTGAGTATAAGATCAAATTACCAAGATGTTAATGGGACCCTTTATGATGCTAGAACATTTTCTGCCACCTTCTGAAGCAGGACTTTGCCTTCTCTCATGGCAGACTTCTTCCATCTTTGTGTTCTTTCACTTTTCCAAAGTGTAAATGACTTACGGAAGGCAAAATTCTGAGTTAAATGACATCCAGTGCTACGCTGAGGCATATTACCCAATGCTTTCTGTCACCTTTGAATTTATAGCAGCTTTTTTCTAAACATTTGGGGTTGAAACATTGTGTTCTTGGCATGTTTCTTCGAGGTTTTCTGGAGAGTTCAATCAAAAAATACTTGTTTGCTTTTAAGAACGAATAGAAAAAAATAGGTTGCTTTTCCCCAATTATTTTGAACAGCAGTGGTTTTTCAAGTATTAAGATCAGAAATGTAAAATTTAACAGGGTCGCACTAAGCAGCATCTTTCATTCTCACTACGCAGATCCACCTAAAGTGTTGATAATCGTATTTTGCAGAGATATAACATCACTACATTATATGTATTGCTTGACCTTACTTAGCCTATTGTATAATCTTTTAATTTTTTCATCTGAACACTGACAAAATGGATTTTCCTTTTATGGTGTCTGTTTTTCCTTATGAGAATAATTTTTACCCTAAAGAAAGAGCATTTTGTGGAAGACAAAGAGAAAGTGTATTTTTCTCACATCCCATATATAACATTTGTCTCCGTGATATTTAAATTAAGTAAGAATTTTGCAGAATAAGAGTACCTATCCTTACAGTTGGGTTCATGTTGAAATATATTATTTGCTCAAATACTTTCAGATAATTAAGAATTCAGATGAGTTAGGCAAGTATTAGTCCCTCAAAATAATATAGACATCAATTCTCTCTGATAAATATGATATGTTACTGCAATTATCTATTACTATTATTGTCGCTAATGAAACAGTCAGATCTTGCAAAGTCTCCAAAGTAGCCATCTAATATTATATTGTATAGCATTTCATTATTACTAAAGTGTTCATAACTTCTGAGATTACTGGTAGACAATCAGTAAGTATTAGAACAAAAGGAGAAAGGGAAATGTTTTGTTTTGTTTTTCTGAATTAATTAACAAATCCAGTTGGATTTTGCATGGACAAAAATTGGACTTGACCAATAAAACCCATTTAATATTTATGTGCTCCATCTATCTGGCATTGATTTATAAGTAGAGCTTGCAGAGAGCTGTTGCTAGGGGATAGAGCTTTTGTAAGTCCCCATTAAAGCAATACTCCTGAAGAAGAAAAGTAATTTACATATTTCAAGTGCTGCCCGGAAAAAAAGTGTTTAATCAAACCCCCATAAGTTATAAAAGGGAACAAATGTAATCATCTATAGGAGTAAGAGCTCTTAATGTCAAAAAGGATAAAAGGAAGAAAAGGAGCACAGGCCAAACTCATTGGTCTAGATGCCCTTTTATCCTAGCAGAGAACATGAGTGATTTACATCATTAAGTTTCTCCCAGTTTATATCCCATAAAGGAGATCAGAATACTTGGAATGAGTTTGAACCAGGATACAAATTCATCCACTTTCATTTAACAGAATAACTTTGATGTTAATCAATCTGTCTCATCTCCAAGGTAAAGCCACAGGAAGGAAGAAAACTCTGCCAGGACCACTTCTCTTAGTTCCCCCAGTAGACAAATGCTTTCTGAATAGTTGTCCAAGAGAGGAGTCTGCCCTACTGGGAAGAACCCATGAAACAAGTCTGTGCCTCTGTAGTGCTTTAGGCTCTCTAGCTCTTCATTCTATTTTCTTTCTCATTTTTTTTTAAAGACTATTGCATGCATATACGTGTGTCTGAAACCTTTCCTTTGAATATATTTCTCTTATATTAATAAAAAAAAAATGCAACTATGATAATTATGAAAACAAATATTTCCCCTTTCTTAGCTTTTAAAACTTATTTTTGCAGGACTTAAAGGTTTCTTTCTTTCTTTCTTAGAACATACCTTTTATTGATGAGACTGTTTTTCCACAAATGCTGCTTAAAATTTATTGCTTTTGCCAGAATTAGCACTGCATTGAGAACAACCTGTTCTCCTTGGCTAGATGACCATCAAATTGATGTGAAAATGCCCCGCCTTGATGGGATGAATGTATATGACCATATAAATCATTCTCTGTTTTCTTAAGTGGTTTGAATGAGTATGTGACCACCATTTGTTATGATTTTTCCTCTCTTGTTTTGGAACATAATCAGGGCAGATTAGATTAAGCCAGCTCCAGGAAACTGTATTTTCAGCTAACAGATGTACAAAGCAATGCTAGTGAATCTAGGCAGCTCAATATAACATTCAAAGCCCAGAAGAATAAAAAAAAGGACTACTGATAGAGGCTATGATGAAGTCTGCATTACATTTATAATGCATAACGAAGTCTATCTCAGCAAAGGTTTTGGAGAGGGCAAGTGAAATTTATCACAGATTATTTTGTGTATGATACTGCAGAAATGCATGCAGGCCCCAGGTGGTTTCAGGATCCTATTATCATAGATGGTCTTGCTATGCACATGCACATTCCCCACACAACCTCCCCACACACCCTCCCTTAACTATAAGGCAAAACCAAAAGGTAAAATGGGAAAATGATTTCTAATAAGCCCTGCAAAATGGACCTTTAGCAGAGATAAAAATTGGACCAAAACTTCCTTCATCATAGTGCAATACCTTAACTATAATCTCCATAAGAGTGAATGTGCATAGGTAATTAATGCTAATTTAATTTTATGTGTTGTCTGTCTGCAGTATATAGACATGTCCTGATGGAATCTACTCTTAAGCAAAAGGCAAAAAAAATGTAGTACTGAAAATAAAACTGATTCTTGTTTTTACCTTTGCCTCCTGAGGAGCATTTTTTGACAGAGAGATTTTATTTTTCCCCAGTTCTAAGTTAAAAGTTAAAATACATTTTTTTTAATAGCCATCTTTGCAGCTGCCTTGTAAGTTAAAGTAAATCAGGGAAGTTGAAGGAAAAGTAAAAAACAAGATACGTCTTTAGCAAAAGGTTATACAGATGTCAGTTTAAGAGTCAATATTACTTAAAAAAAAATGCAGAGTATAACAGTAAATTTCCCTTCTCTGTTAAGACGGAGTGTACATGATACATTGTGAATGATTGCTGCCATCTCCCACCAGAAAGTTTAGATGTCTAAAGTGAATCTTTTCATAACTTTTAGAAGAGGTTTGGAGGAAAAATGTCCCAGTATAAATCCATTCTGTGTATTTATAGCTAAGTGGATTTAGATTGCTATAGCTAGAGTAAAAGGAGAAAGCAGACTCATTTTAAGAATTATGCTCTAGAAAAGAGGAGGAGAGTGAATTTCTCCCACTGAAAAGCAAACCTTAAGCTATTTATTTGAATCAGTCTCAGCATTTCTAGATTTTATAGATCCCGCTATTCTGAAGCTATTCTGAAATAAAACTGAATGACAAGAATAATAGTTAATGTCTGATATGTATGTGGTATCTGCCTTCCTTTCCCTACTTGTCCCAAGGACCTTTGCCCTTTTCAGCAAAGGAATAAGGCAGTGCTTACTGAGGTCAGCATGAACATGCTCACATTGATTTCTGTGGTCACCGAACCAGGACATTTCAGCTATAGCTAAAATGCCACTGCCATGGTAAATCCTTTATGGAGACCAAGTAAATAGCTTAAAATCAGCAAACAAATAAAACCTATGCATCAAGAGCTCAGTTTCTACTTCCAGCACACTGCAAATATACCCTGTAGCTTGCTCTGCTCCATGAGGCTCTCTGGACATGAACAAGCATGGATTGCTGCAAATAGCTGCTTAAGGTAAGAGGTTACATACTGACTTTTTACCAGCTGCTTTCTATTGCTTCTTCATCAGAAATCACAGCCTTGTCCATGGAGCCATTCAAATAAGTATTCTGAGCCTACTTCTCTGTAAATGGGCTGGACAAGGAAATTCTTGCTAGTTAAACTGATTAAACCAATCTGATACATAAATAAGAGTGAGCACAAAGAAATTACACAAGTATCTTGGGATAAAATAAGAAAAACAGTAAATGAGTTGCAAGTAGCAAGGGACATGAAAAACCACAAAACTTCCAGTGAATACATTAGAAGCAAGAGGGAAAACGAGAAAAGAGATTGAACAAGAGGTTCTATAGAGAAAGCAGAGTTGTTAGTTTTCACCTTCATGGAAAAGGTAAATTGTTTTGGATACTTTAAAAAATGAATTTTAGCAAGGTGTTTGGTATGCAGACTGGATTGGAGATCAGTTCAGGGAATATTTATGTAAAATCGGTAAATTCAAGTTCTCATAATCTGATTAAATTCACCCTAAGAAATGAAGCAAAGTAATATCTGAATGAATAGGGATTATCTTTGGGATGTTGCAACAGGAGAAATCCTAGAAGACAAGAGAGAAACAAATATTTTATTTTATTGTATTTATTTTTTAAGAGGAACAGAGGAGTTATGTATCAAACAGTCTAGTTTCAGTTCCTGGAAACAAACCAGAACAAATTATTGAAGTGACTGGATGTGCCTACAAAAAGAAAAGGTTGTAAAAACAGCCAATAAGCAACTGTCAAAAACAGATCAAATCAAACTTATTTGATTATCTTCTTTGAGAAGGGTGGAAGTCTAGCTCAGAAAGGAAAATCAGTAGATTTAGAAGTAAGGTAGCTTTCAGTAGATATTTTTCCAAGATCACAGTCTCACAAGCTGAAGAAGTATAACATGCATATAGTTGAAAATAATTGATAGTTAACCATGAATAATAAAGTAAAACAGACAAAACCCCATAGGATCTACCAAAACCAAGCCAATAAACAAATCACTCTTGTTTTGGTTTCATCAAACAGAACATTTTACATGAAAAAATACAGTTACGTTCCTCACTTAACTCCAGAAGTCCATTTCTTTCTTGGAAGGAGTCAAATGAGGTATTTCTGGATACTGTATTTTAAGATGAATACGAAGGAGAGAGAATCCAGCAGTATAAATGACAGAGAATTTGGAAAGCATAACGACTGAGGGAACTGGGATTGCTGAGAGTTGGCTGAGGGTGACTTGATTATAAGCAGTTAGAATACTGGTGACTATCCAATGCCTTCCAAGGCCAGAATAAATAAATCTGGTTTTCCACATAGAAAATTCTGGGTTAAAAACCTTGAAGGTAATATGGGTAGAATGTTGGAGGAGAAGACTGGATAACCTGGAGGGACTAAGAAATTACTTTCACCCGAAATTTTTTAGACAAGGCTGCAGTCAGACCTATCAGGGATGGCCAAGGTCTGCCTGATCTTATTTTAGTACAGGAAGTTAGATAAGATGATTTCTGGAGGAGTCTTTGAGTCTACCTATTTCTAACAACAACATAACAATGTCTGAAATAAAGAAGTCAGTGAGGATTCATTGTTATTCATTTGATGGAATAGATGGTGGAGGAGAGGGAAAAAAATTAACTCTGGGGATAAGGTTATGAGATTTGAAAGTGTGGGCTAGCAATGTTTTTTGAAGGAGAAAAATATGAAATATGGCAGCATTCAGAACTTCTTTTTGGTTTTTGGCACTTCTTGTCACCTAAATCTTTTGTAATCTGTAAAAACTTTTACACGATTGTTCTTTTTTAGGCAAGAATATTTGAAGTACTCCGTCAACAAGCTCATTTGTCCTTCCATTTTAGCCTTTTATAACTGTCTCAAACACTAGATTCTGATGTCTGAATTTTCTGGAAGTTGAAAGAACATGCATCAGTACAGGTGATGGGCTGATATGCTGGAAAGGAGCTCTGCAAAGAAGGACCTGGGTGTCCTGGTGGGCAACAGATTCGCCATGAGCCAGTAGAGTGCCCTTATATCCAAGAAGGCCAGTGGTATCCTGGAGTGCTTTTGAAAGAGCATGGTCAGCAGGTTGAGGGAGGTGATCCTCCACCTCTATTCTCCCCTGCTGTGGCCTCATCTGGACTACTGTGCCCAGATCTGGGCTCCTCAGAAAAGTAACTTCTAGAGAGAACCCAGAGGAGAGTCACAGTGAAGATAATAGAATAGAATCAGTGAATCATTAAGGTTGGAAAAAATCTCTGTGATCATCTAGTCCCACCATCAACCACCATGCCTACTAAGCCATGTCCCCCAGTGCCACATCTACCCTTTTCTTGAAGAACTCTAGAGATGGTGATTCCACCACTTCCCTGGGCAGCTTCACCACTCTTTCTGAGAATAAATTTTCCTAATATCCAACCTGATTAGGGGCTTGGAGGGTCTCCCTTATGGGGAAAGTCTGAGAGATCTAGAACTGCTCAGACTGGAGAAGAGAGAAGAATGAGAGGGGAATCTTATCAATGCTTATGAATATCTAAGGGGTGAGAGTCAGTTAGACAGGGCCAGGCTTTTTTCAGGGGTGCCCCATGATTGAACAAGGGGCAATGGGCACAAACTGGAACATAGGAAGTTCCATAAAAAGACAAGGAAAAACTTCTTTATTTTGAGGGTGACAGAACACTGGAAAAAGCTGTGAGAGAGGTTATGCTGTCTCCTTCTCTGAAGGTATTCAGAATCTTCCTGGGCACTTTCCTGTGTAACCTACTCCAGCAGGGGTGTTGGACTAGACAATCTCCAGAGGTCCTTTCCAACATCTATGATTCTGTGATTCTGTAATTTCTAGCAGTAAGATTTTAGGCTCAGCTGGGCCAGGTGATAGAGAAGAAGGGAGAAGGAAATTTACACTATACTAGAATCCTAAAACATAAGCTACCATTTTGTCTGGTCACAAACAAAAGGTAGTAATGAAATGAATAAATTAATCCAGTTTATGTGATTGAATAATCCTTGGTTGTCAAGTTTTACATTTTGTGATAGTCCGAATGTGGATTGTCAAGTTGTCTGGGAGGAAGAAAAGAGTCTTTTACAATGGGCTAATGATCAGTTGACAATTACAAGCAGGAAATGGGGTACTTAAACAAGTCTGCTTTTCATACTGAATTTTACTACTTAAAATTAAATTTGAAGATGCAGAATATGCACGCAGATTGAGTTGCTCAGTTCACATGCTCTAAATAGCTTGCTGCATGATTAAAGAGAGGGAGACACCATTAAAATCTGATCTTAAACCAGATTAAATATAGCTTAACTCTTATCATTTGACTACATAAATATTTGGACCTATGTTATCCATTTTAATTCTTAAAAAAAATTCCAATAACTTTTTTTTTTTTTTTTGCTTTTATCTACTTTTGTTTCTTCTGCTTTGGGTATGTTAAAAAAATCTTCATCTGTATAGCATCCCAGTTTTAAACTAGGGTCCTGGAGCAGATTTTCAGAGTCCATAAACTTAGCATGTTTCTCTATAAGATATCTAAAGACTCAGAGGTATGTTCTATTGATCCTCATCACAGCTCAGGAGATGAGAACACAAGTGTTAAAGAATGGTGATGATCAGCATTGACTCAAAAATCTTGGCCTTAAAAAGTAGGGTAGAAGAAAGACAACCCATCTGCTGGAAGTGTGAGGAGATCATGGAACAATGACAATATAGCTTGAGGAAAAGCAGTAAATCACTTTAAATAGGCCATTTAAAATTGTTATCAACATTTCTCTCAGAGAATGGAAATAAATCACCTCTTCTGTCCTAATATGATTATGAATCACAAATTGAATAAATGCTAGCTAAAATATATGGAGTTTTCTTTCGGAATATGAAGGCATCTGAAGAAAGGAAAAAGGAGTTTGTGAGGCAAATTCATTTTTCTTCTCATTAAAGCCACCTGGTGTGTTTGCCAGTCTCGGAGAAAATATTTGTTCATAGCTCTTTCCCCAGATTTCTCACTTCCAGGACCATCTTTTTTCATTCCCAGACTACTCGGATATTTCCTCAAACAGGAAATAATGCAAACAGTAATGCGCTTAAAACATATCCAGAATGTAAAGAAATTCTTATTGAGTTACCACGTAATTGCTTTGTGAAGTGCACTGCAAAATTCAAACATGAATTTTAACTTGGATGTGACCAACGCTCCGTGTTAAAATTCTCCATGCACATGCAGTTCAACTTGTGGTTATTCCTTAAAATTCCTCAGCACACCAGCAGCCCTCTCTCTAGGGCTCATGGCTGTACCATCCAGGCACATAACAGACTTGTTGTCCCTGTAGCGGGTGCTTGACACAGGAAGTGTGCTTATAAAGCCCTTGCTAGCTAAGTTGTGCCCAAACCAAAACCAGAGTAAGATAAGGCCTGTGTTTTATACATTTAAAAAATTAGTGGCCCTCAGAGCAAAAGCAAAGAATTTTCTTCATCAAAGTGAAAATTATCCATCAAATTAATTTCTTCAAAGTTTCTATTATTTTCTGTTTCACTCGGCCTTATGAAGTGGCAGTTTTAAAGGAAGTTGAATATCATATTCTTAGTGGATCTGAACTCAGCTGAACTCATTTCATGCAAGTTGTTAAACAATCATCAAGCATGAAATTTTGCTTTACTAGAGCTGGATTTGTGGCATAAAGAGACAAAGGCTTTATAAGCTGCTGTTAATTTTCCCATTACTCTTTTTTCTTCACAAACAGCAAGGAGCTGAAAACATTTCAAATTAAATATTTACCTCATACATCCTAAGATTCAAACATATTCTATTGCTTCTGAAGTCCTGATGTGAATGTCCTTTGTGTGAAGATCTTCCTTTGCTTTTGTTTAGACAAGGAGCTTAGAAACACACTGAAGATTAAGACTCAGCATCAAAACACTTTTTGTTTTGTTCTTCGTGATGGACAACATAGAGATTCAAATCCATTTCTGTTAAAACCAGACCTATTTCCAGATGTTTTGTTGGCTCTGATAATTTCCAGATGACACTTCTGACATGAGAATCAAGGGCAGAAAATGAAGAAAATGTCTATGCACCTGTGGTACCACTGAGATATTGGGAATGTCAGGAAAATGAATCAGTTCTGCATTGTAATTATTTGCCTGATATTTGTATTTTTGGCATAAAACTGATTGTATCCAAGCACTCTGATGTGTTTTCAAAACATGAAAGACTTATTTAAATTGATTTGTCTAACATGGATGATAATACTGTAATAAAAATTTTTAAAATGCTCAGTGCTGCTGTGTTATCTGAAAAGCCAGGATCTTTGGGTTTTTAGGTTGCTTCTTCAAATAAAATAGCTATGGAGAAGATATCTATCACAGACTGAAATGTAAAATTTTCTGGAGAATGTCAGAGTATTTCCTGCTCTCTATTCTCCTTGGGATTCTTCATGAGATGTATTAAAATAATATTAGTGTTGCCTTTGCTGTCATCTGTTCTTGCTGATGGCACACACGTGGTAGGTATTATTAATATCCTAAAAAAAGTTGCAGTCTTTCTTTAGCTACAGAAAGAGAATCTTCATCTGTAGAACTTCTGAAAGTTGTTGATCTAATTTGTTTCCATATGACTTGTTCCAAGAAGCTGATATGAGAAAATCTCACTTGAAAACCAAATAAAGATTCCATGTTTTACTGTTTGTTTTAATGAGCTGGAACATCTGCCTAGCTCTTTCTGCTTCTAGTTCTGAATATTTTATACTTTAATGTATCAGGCTTTATTATTAGTTTCAGCATGAAGAAGGATGTACCACATACATAAGAAAGAAATTACGCAAGCTGAATGGAAGGGACATACAACCATTTGAAGTTGCTGTTAGCAAAGTGAGAAGTAATGCTAGAGGAAAGGTTACAAAGGTGGTCGGCAGTAATTACTAGGTATGGCTTTAGAAAATACATCCATGCTTTATCTAGTTCAGTTTGGGCACTGAAGAGGTCAGTAGAGCAGCTCAATGTAGAAGATTTTTTAAGAGCAGTTGAAGAGTTGCTTCCTCTAGGGTAGTCATGTGTTAATGAACAAAATAAGGGAAGACTTAGAAGTGAAAAGGTAGTTTAGGTAGTTTGGATTTTTTTTTTGCATTTTGTATATTAATTAGGATCCAAGGAACTTATTATCTTCTATTCTTTCCTATCTCACTGGTATGATAGAGACCTCTGCAATACCAACTCACTGAAAAAGGGGATGTCTCAAGTGGTCTCACATCACACTCCTTTATCACTGCATAGGGGAATAGCTGGCACTGGCCAAGACTCAGCCTTGGTTTGAGGAGCTCTTAGCACAAACGAACAAGCCCTGGAAATACCTGAGATGTAGGGCTACACAGGAGATGGAGCATAGCCTATGCAGTGGAAGAAATGCCTAACACAATCAGCTCTTCTTGCCCTTCTCCAAGAGGAGCTGTGTGTAGAACATAAAAATGTAACCAACACTGACTGTTTTCCTGCATTTTTATGACTTATGAGTTTACTCTGTATTCTACCAAGTTTAAGCAAAAACATCAAATATTTACATGAACTCAGCCAAAAAACGTAGAGTCAAGTCTGACAGTGAAAAGAATGATTACATTTCTGTATTTGTTTCATCTTTTGTGGTATATAATGACTGAGCAGATAAGCAATCAGCTTTTAATTGACTCTACTCTCTCCTCAACCTATTTTAAGCCTTGCTCAGAATCACTCATTTGTTTTGGTTAATCCAGCTATACGCAGATAAAGCTTAGATTAAATTGGGAATCAAAGATCTTCTAAAATAAAGCTAGTTATATTGCTCTTTTTCACTAGTTTCAGGGTTAGACTGTAGGCATTGTGTCTTGCTCAAAGGTTTAATGGATAGTTCATGGATAGTTTTAGCTGGTTGGACATGGAAAGATGAAAACCCAGATCCATCAAATTGATTTTTTTTCCCCCTGAAAATTTCTTTCTCTAGTTTTGGCATAAGCATGAAAGAACTTGCTTGTAATAATTATAGTTAGTTAAACAACTCTTCCTCACATTTTCTTAGATCTGTGAATACAAATTACAGTCTAGACCACAGACTAGGATTCATCCCTATTGGACTAAGAAGTTCTAAATGCCATGGGAAATACAGTCAGAATTTTCTGATGACTGTCATGAGGATAAAATTAATTTAAATGTTTCTTACTTTTTTAAAATTCAAAAATTAATTTATGATATTGTCTTCAATAATTTTAAGATATATCTCTTCTAGTAGAAAGTGCAAACTTTAACAATAACATATTGAAACAAATAGGTACAAAGTTTAAGGAATGCATCTTTGCTATGCTTTAATGACCAACTACAAAAAATGAGAATCAACCATTGCTTCCTAAAACAAAGGCTGAATATCTAGTTTGCTTGATTTTCTTGCAATAGTAAAAAAAGATACCATGTCTAAATATCCAAAGTTGTCTTTGGATAGCTACATAAATACATTCATATGTCTTTGCATGGGTTAGAAAAAATTTCATTAAAAAGGTCATGCCGTGTTTAAGATTTTTTGTTTTTTTTTTTTTTAAGAAGAAAGAACAGACTAATTAAAATGCAGAAAACAAGAAATTCCATTGCAAAGGCTGAGAATATTTTCATAATATTGTGAGTTTATGTTCACAGGATCAAACTTTCAACATTGTATTTCTGGGTTCTTTTTTGAAGCCTTTTCAAGGATAGTTTTTGACAATTTCTAGTAAAGAACCAGCTTCTGATTTTTGACAGCATCTTGTAAACAACTTGTTTCTAGTTTTGTGGAACGTATATGAATTTTATTTTATTTTTTCCCTAGGAGTGTATGTGAGTTTTATTTTTATTCCGGAAGGTTTTTTTTTTTTTCTAATAAAGGAAAAAAGGAAAATCTTTTTACTGATTTGTAAAAAGAATGAAGCAATTCTATATTCTTAGTTTGCTATGATTCTCTTTAAACTGATCTGATTTCTTGCCGTTTGTTGAGTAGTTAATCACACAAGAAAAGTCATGTAAACTAGTACATCATTTGTGACATTGTCTAAATCAACAGTTACGAAGTTGAGAGGTTTATTCGAATGATCTAAATTTTTCAGTGTAATTGCTGAGCTTGTAATTTCATTTTTAGCAATAGTAGAGAAGATAAAGGTCACAATATATTGTTAATATATTTTGAGAGTTTGCGCAAATAAATTTGTGAAATTAACATTTTATTGCCTCGATTAAAAAAAAAGATTATTTTAAATGTCAGTTTTCTTCCAATATTATTCTGACTTGATAGATGAAAATATTTATCTCTGGAGACTCAACTGTAAACATTCCAAGTTCTTAGTAAAATAGAGAAACTTGTTTCTACCTGAGAGATTTAGATGTTAATCTTATTTAAGTTAATTAGGGAACATTTTTGAAGTGAACTTGAACAATTCATCATCTGCATTATGAGATTATTTAGCATGTGTCTGTGGCTTGAGGTGGCAGATTTGTCAGTGAGGAATTTTATATCAGTTATTAATGAGGAAAGACCAGAAAAGAAATTGACAAGATTCTCAGCAAAATAAACTGATACAGTAAAATGGATGCACTAAAATACAAGAATACTGTCAAGGCTGAGTATAATCTTGCGGACAGTTGCTGACTGTGAACACAAGTGACTTTCTAACCATATGCATAGTAAGAAAATAACTAAGAGAATCTCACTCAGCCATGCAGAAAAAAATGTGGAGACAATTAGAAGTGAAAGTGATGACATGGGATAAGGACTACAAATGCATAACTATTCAGGAAATATAGCTTGATAGTTAGTTAATTGCTCTTCTGAAAACAAGCATATATAAAAGATATAATTTCAAGTTAGAAATGAAACTTAAAAACTTCATTCCAGACTGTTTCAGTGATATAGCAAGCTCAAGGAAAGGGCTTTTTGGTATTACTGGCTCTTCCCTGTGGGACACATGTAAAACAAAAATAGAAGTATTCTTGACACACATCTTCCATAACCAGTCCCTACAACACTTTTCTTTTTTTCCAAACATATTCTTATAATCTCATTTCTCTTGATCCTCCTTTGTATTGCTTTTCAGCATGGGAAATTCAACCAATGAAAACATTTTGGTATAGCTATGTTCTATGAGTAATGAGAAAACTCAGATGAGTCAAAATCAGTGTGCCATATAATCTGCAATTACAGATTTCATGACATTGTAAAGTATCTTTTGCAACATTTCATTATAGTATTATGTGAAATACATTCCATAACATTTTTCTGAGGCGTATCTAGCAGATAAAATTTTAGTGCTTCATTTTCAATATCCTTCAGTATCCTTTTCTGGACATAAGGTTGTACAGCATGAACTTGTAGATGTACAGTAGAAGACTTTGCTAAGAAAAGAAATAGTAGATAAATCTGAAATTTGCAGACCTGCAGGAATATATATGAAACTAAAACCTGCTTAAGTCTGCAGTAATGGCTGAGGAAGCAAGATTTCTCTTTGCACTAAATAGCAGTCATGAAGCTCACCAGTTCTGTTCCATTAGAATCCTGTAAAATAAGCAGCCCAGTCAGAACGCACACCACCAACATATTAACGTGGAACTTTGGTAGAAACAGCAATGAAAAAGTCTTTGAAGTCCATAAGTTCCCTTGGTAACACAAGAAAATAATGTTTACAAATCCATATGTACAAACTTTGCTCTCCACATAAATGATAACTTTCTATCTAGTCTTTACAGCACCCCTAGACTGTTCACATTGATGTTGGCTAGGTATTGACCAGTAGAAACTGTACACAATAAATTTATTGTTGTAACCTACTTTTGATTGATGAAAATAGACTTTAAATTATATTATTAATTTCAATAATCTTAAAGTAGTATGCTGTCACTGCATCTCATTTGAGCTACATGGTGGTGTCTGTACGGAGTGTCCAGAGTACATTTCAGTTATCTCAGGTCTGGGGTGTGATATATCTGCTTGTACCTTTTTAGTGAGACAGAAAGTGCTGCAAAAAAAGTGTAGCAGAAACAGAGCAGATTGCAGACCAACTGATCAGGGGTTATCACACTCTGTTGCCTTGTTCAACTCTTCTTCCCACTGTGTGCAGCACAATAGATGACTGGCAAAGCAGAAGCCCTCTGGACTAGGGCTTCTTCACAACCTGTGTTAACTGCTTCACAACCTGTGTTTACAGCTCACATCCAAAAGCTATGGAGTGGTCTAATGGCTGGGAGTGATATGGAAAACGTCAGAAGGAGAAGCATCACAGGCAGGAAGAGAGAAGTGAGGGAAATTTGTGCATTCATCTTATTCCAAGAATCTGAGGTGTATCTGATGGGCTGACAATGCCCATCCTGTCATGTAGCACAGAACAACTCATAGACTGTCAGGCTCAGACTTCGGTAATAGGACCTGTGGGATAATCCACAAAAATGGTGGACACTTGACCTGAAAAGAAAGACATCACGATGCAAAACAATAATTTGGACTTTGATGGGATACAGCTAGTCTATATGGACAATAAAATCATGAATCTGTAATAATTACTTTATCCAAACACAATGAACAATAAATCTCCTATGTAGATAACACCTACTCACCTCTATTTTGCTGAAAAAGTAATAGTTGAGTATATTGAAAGTCTTCTTGAATTTACTGGATTAATATATCTCCTAAAAATATTTGGAGAACACTTTTTATGTGATGTACATCACATAGCTGATCTGACAGTGACAAAGTCTTCTGGCTAATAGGTATGTAAAATTCTGCTTGTATATTAAAACCATAGAATTACAGGATCATTTGAGATAGAAGGGATCCTTAAAGGCCATCTGATCCAACCACTCTGCAATGAACAGGGACACCCACAGGTAGATCAGGTTGCTCAGAGCCCCTCCAGCCTGACCTTGAGTGTCTACAGGGATGGAGCATTCACCACCGCTCTGGGCAACCTGTGCCAGTGCCTCACCACTCTTTTTGTAAAAAACCTTCTTCCTTATATCCAGTCTAAATCTCCTCTCAATGTCTATTTGGTTCTCAAATAGTTAGTGCTTCATTTATGCTGCTGAAATGGGTATTTAGCATCTGGCAGTTTTGTTGGTTAATAATACAAGAAATAGCTGCTGATATTTAAGTAGCCACAATATTCTCTTATTACCAAATAGAGAGCCAGAAATGTTTGTGTTTTTTAAATTATATGGAACTTCTTTAACAATTTAAAAACACTACTCTCCCTTTGGAGAGGTTCTGGAATATTTCCTAGTTTATACCCCATTTGTGAGCTGTTTTGCCAGGTTGCTGGGATATTCAGTGTCTTGTAATATCAAGAGCAATATTACATATGTGAAACACTTTATTACAATTTTTAAATTTACCATAATGGCTTTAACTAGATTCCGATAATGATCTCCTTCTTCAATCCAAGACTGAACCTTCCCCATATTTAGTAGAAAAACCTGATAAGCCCAGTGCACTCAAAAATAGCCGTTAAACTTGTAGATTAACTTTCATGTTGTTTGTTGCCTTTTAACCACAGTACTATGAAATGTCCATCAGCAAGGTGTTACAGCAGCTAAACCGTAGGACAGGTGAAACTCCATGGGCTGCTGTAAACTGCTTGTATTTTCTCATTTGGAGCTGCAGTTCTCTGAGTTAAACTATCATATTCTGGTTTCAGAGAGTTATGAGAAGGTGCCTCCATTCTTTCCTAATCTTCTTCTCAGACATTTTCGAGTGGTTGAAAATTTGAGTAAGATTTCTTTAATGAGTTTGAATATATGTATTTGTAAGGATAGGCAATAGCAAATATAACTGCTTCAAACCAGTTTTGGATCACCCAAGAAAGGTAGAGGTCAATCAACTAACAAAGAAGGAATCAATTACCCCCTTTCCAAGGATAAGGACTCACTGAACACTCCAAAAGAGATGATCTCTGAGTAAAGATCTTTAAGTATAGATCCTTCCTTTGCAGCTGCCAGCCCTTAAATGAGGTTAGGGAGGGGTGGACTCAGGATCTGCCCCTTCTGGTCACACAGGTGTATTGCTTTAACCTGTGCTCCCAGGGCTGGCTACACTGCTTCACCATGTGCTCAATCACTGGTTCAGGCCATGAACTAACAGTTCCCACACACCCCACCCCTTCACAGCGAGAACCAATGACTGAACAAATCAGGGTCAAGCTATCCTTTACAGTCAAGTTCATAACTGCATTTGCGTCAGAGATACAATTTGCTGTGACACTGATATTATTACATGTTGTGACATGGATACAGTTCTTCCTGTTGCAACATAAATAGTTCATAGTTTTCAGTTGTATGTCCTTCCAGCTTCTTTTGCTCAAGATTTTAAAACAGTCTGTCACTAAATGGCACTGAAGAACAAGATGTTGTGGTAATTCTTCAGTGATACCAGAACATCTGCTGCTTCTGCCTCTGTTGGTCATCCTGGTGGGCCACGGATCTCAGGGGAAGTAGAATAGAAGTTTAATTGGCACTAAGAGTGGCAGATCTGCCCTCCATGGTAAAATACATACCGTATTCCTGTCCTGTGTCAAAATTTCTGCTTGGACAGGGTCATGTCTGGGCCTTCTATACCATACCCTTTGGACTGATATTAACAGTTGAATAATTATGCCAGGTACCAAAGGGGGAGGTTCTGATCCACCAGATAGATATATTTAGGGTCCCCTTCACAATGCAAATTGGGGTATGTATTATAATTTCTCATGGCCATGTGTCAATTACTTGTGGTGTTACCATTCCACCCCCTTCTAATAACCTCCCTCGTGGTGCGAGTGGTCTACAACGTTTTGGCCCCACTTGAACTTCTCAAGGACATCTTACCTTGTGGGTTCCAGGTTCTAAATTCTCAGGGGATGAGAGCAGAAGATTATTTATTGTTCCAACTTGGGGTTTCAATCGTATATCACTTTCCTTAATTTGGATCTTAAGTGGGGAGGCCCAGGTTGTTTGTAGAACATGCAGGGCACTGGGTCTGCCATCTCTGGGTCTTCCATTCAGGTCTCTCAGCATTCTGTGTAATCTCTTAGTCCACCTCTGCAAGGACTGGAAGTCAGTCTTCAGAGTGGCCGTTAGAATGCCATTATACCACCCTATCAGTCCTGCTCGTGGTGGATTATATGGCAGATGGAACTACCAATTGATGTTATTTTCCTCAGTCCACTTCTGTGCCATTGTTCCTGTGAATTGATTCCTGGGTTATAACCATCCACACTGCTCTTAGTTCAGATCACTGTCTACTCTGTCCATCTCCTTCTTTGAATTAGATGGTCTCAGCTGAGGGATGATATGTAATTGCTCACCATTTAGTAGGATTTACTTAGCTGGACTCATGCTGTACCTGGCGTCTTCTGTGATAGGGTATTTTCTGTCTTGTACAGGACTCCTCTCTGGTGGAGTGATAGTGGTCTCTATAGGGACATCACTATGGTATGTCACTGGGCCTAGTATCTTTTGTAGCTCTTTTAATGGCAAGGAGGACAAGTGACTTTGCTGTCCCAGATAGGATACCCAACATGCCATCTGTCTATCTATCTATCTATCTATAAAGTAGCAACTTTCTCCTAAAATGTTTGCTGCTCAGATACCTAGAAATTCAGACTGTAAGAATGCGAACCTTTGGTTATTATGAAGATATCAATGAGATTTAGAACTCAAGCCCTGCTTGAGGAGGATGGTGTTAATTTTTAATGTGAGGTCTGCCTGCACCTTAGCTTCATAACCAAACATTTGCATGCTCCGGTATTAAGTTTATAGATGCATTCTTTCTAAAAGTGATAAAGTAATCCGTGATGAGGCTCGTGTTAAGATAAAGATGCACTTGCATGAACAACTTGTCATTACCAGATGCTGAAACTGTAGCCTGCAGTCTCGTTGATATTTCCATAAAAACAGTTTGTAGAACTATTTTAATTTCTTTTCCTCATACTATTAACTATTGATGCTGGACTTAGGAAGTTTTTTTGGGATAGCTGTAATTTCAAACAACTACTTGAACAGTAGTTTTTTTTTTTATTCTAGAAGTTTGTGATCTACGTTATTGGTCAAAAATTAGAAAGGAGAATGAAACTAGTAGCTTTTGCATTGTGTTGCATTCCTGTTTATCTCATTAATGTTTGCAGCTTTCACAAAAATATTACAGAACTCCGCTTTCTGATGTCTTGAAATCACTTTGAAATTTCAGGACGGTTCAAATGCAAGATTCAACATTTATCATGGCACAAAGAAATGCTAGACAGTTGAATGAAAAACATTACCCTAGTCAGCCAAAAGAATGGACTTTGCTGTGCCCTCTGAAACTCTTCCATTAAAGTCATTCATCTTTGGCTAGTCTTACTCTAGGGGAATATTAAAAACATACTTTATGTGTGCCAGGACTGACAGCTTTGTATGCAGGAGACATACATATTTGTAAAAATCTGAAGTCACCTTCACTATAACATTTATGGTTCTGATAAATGAATACAAGTTAATTTCAAAATATATGGCGATTGACAACAAAATGAAAATGATATGTTGATAAAGGGCATGTCTCGTTTGACCTATATTTGCTGAAACAATAATTCAAATGAACATTCTAAATTGGCTTTATCTATTTACTAAATAAATTAGGGGATCTAATTGAACATCTATTTACTGAATAAAATACGTGTCATGATTAACTCCTTTGGAGTTTGCATCTTTATGGATACTGTATATGTAGAGAATGCCTATTTTTTTTTTTGAAATATGCAAAAAATGTTCAGATTCTCCATTTTACCAAAAATATGTAACACAAACTCTTTGAGCATCGATTTTATTTATGGTTTCTCTGTAAATGAGACATTACTCTGTATAAAAAATGTGGTCAAGGGAAGCTAATATTAACAAACTCATTGCAGTAACTATGAAAAAATGAACGCAGTACTCACAAGCTGAAAATATGTTCTTTGCTAAAGTAAATAGCAAATTTTGTTTGCTAGAGCAGAAAAATTGTCTACAGCTTGCAAAGAACAAGAGACCATGCAGCAGATTATCTGAACTCTTTAAGAGTGCTGCTCCAACATTTTTCTCTTTTTCATTTTTGTCTTGAACTTAAGCCTTTTACTTTTTTTCCTCTTTCTCAACTTTGCTTAGTACATCCATAATAAAAACATGTAATAGAAAAAATTTCTGCACATACCATCTTTTTTGTAGAGTTTAAACATCCGAGGTTGGAAGTGAGGAAAATAGAAAGTAATTCACAGCAAAGAGACACAAGGGCTGTAGTATCCTCAGCGCTGTAGAAGTGACTTCAGGTTTCCTGGATTTGCAGAGAGCTTGCTGGGACCACGTTCTCTCTCTGTCAGAATAAGTGAGAGATCTTAACTGTATTACTTGGTCCATGTATGGATTTGTGTGTGGTCATACTCATGATAAGAATCTTGAATCTCACTTTTTAAAGACTCTCCTCAGGAAGAAACAGAAGGCTGTAGAAGGCTGTTTGCATTTGTGTGAGAAAATTGTCAGGAGCGTTCTGTGCAAAGACCAATACCAGTGTCATTTTGACACAGTGTGTGTTCACTTAAGGATTGAGTGGAAGAGTATGTTAAACAACTAGATCAAATACACTTGTACAAATATTTAAGAAGACTGAATACATTATATACAACTTTATATAGTTCATGTATTTTTTTCTGATTATAGTATGGCAAATTCTTGCATATGGGATGCATTGGTCTGCATGTAAATATTTACCCTGTTCGATGAAGGTGTCTTAGATGAACTGGTATGCAAGTTTACATGATGGGCCTCCAGTGCTGTGCTTGTGTGATCTGTAACACAAAGGTTTCAGGTGAGCCGTGCAGTTGCATTAAACCTGCTGTGAGGCATTGTCTGTTAGAAGTGACTAGTTACGTGAGACTGCTGAGTATCATTCAAAATGTAAAACCTATCTGATGTGTAAGATTTCCCTCAAGCAATTTTATAACCTCATCTACTAAAGGAACAGCAAAAGACATACTAAGATCAATACAGCATTACAGCTGGATAATATCATCCATATATTTGATTTGTTTAACTTCAAAATAAGCAACTTTCTAAACAACTGAACATCAGTTGGCATGCTGCCTTATTACATATCACTAGCAGTTTGGAATTTACTAGCAAGATGTTAAGCCTTTCTATTGCTTTTGCCTCATTTCAGAATTTAAGATCAGGCTGATAATGCCAAAGGCTGAGAGAATTGTTTACCTGCTTTGATTCTGGTGCAGTTCTCACTGAGTCCAGCCATCAAAATGCAACCTGTGTAACACTATTTTGTAGAATTAAGCATTACATAAGTAGCTATTTCTAGCAAGAATCTGCTGTTGGCCATGCACAAAGCAAGTTTTAGGGAGGAGGTACAGATTTGAATTCATTTTGCTAAAGGCTATTAAATTATTACAAACCATATCTTTAAGAATTTGGACTAGTGCAGAGTCCATTCATATTTGGATTTTGGAGCCCATGTGCAGCTTTCTCTGTATCCCTCAAGCATTCATATTTGGATTTTGGAGCCCATGTGCAGCTTTCTCTGTATCCCTCAAGCCTCCAAATGGATCCAGTCTTCCCTGGAGGTGTATCCAGCTTTTCCAGGTAGGACAAGACTCCAAAGGAAAGACAAGCCTCTCTCTGATGAGTTAAGGCAAAACCATATTATCAGGGAAAAATGCTTTCTTACATACCAGGTATTTCTTCACCTTAAGATAATTTGTAACAGATTATTTACATGCATCAGGACATCTCAAAGGCCATTTAGAGATTGTTTTATATTTGTCTTACATTAATGATAGATCATATCTTCCTATCAGAAATGTCACATTGACCAGTTCTGAAACCTTTTCCAGGCATAATTTTTGTTCAGACTTGTTTCCTTTTCCATTTTAAATAGACATAAAGAATCCCTTTACAGTCAATACTTAAGCAAAAACTTTAAAACCAATCTTCAGACTGATCACCAGTCATCATCAGTCATAATACCAGAGTTTTTGTAGGAGAATTTAACATGGTGAATGTGTCTGAAGTATAAAATTTGATATCATGTAGCAGGTGCTAATACTGAGGGGAAAATCAGATAAAATATGATTAGTGACATTTAAAAAGCAGAAAGATGGAAGTTTATGTGGAAACCTCCCTGTTTGACAAGCGTAAAGAAAAAAATATTTGAAAAAAAATTTAGGTATCTTAACAGGGAATACCTCACTTTCCTAAATTTTATGCTTTCAGTTTGTTTCAATCTGTTGTGACCTATAGGAAGAAAACAGTGAGAAAAACTCTTCTTGTATGTTTGATATTCAGTTATTACGATAAAAAGCAGAAGTCCAACTCTCCTTCAGTGTCACAACACAGAAACAATTCCAGTGAAAATACTTGCATTAATCTTGGGTGTGAAAACATAAAAGAAGCTAGCATTAGTTATATAATTGCAGTGCTAAATGTATCTAGACTGTTACAGTTGGAGCCATTTACATCCAATAAGTTTTTCTCCCCTGTTTTTCTAGATCAATGAGATTTTAAAAAAACATGCACGTATGCGTGAAGCAGTACAGATGTGATTTTAAAACACTTTCTCCTAGAAACAGATTGATGCATCCATTTGATTTTGTAGCAAGTATAACCCACCACCTAATACTTTCCAAATACTTTTCTATGTACATAACATTAGTTTACTTACCTACGGAGTAACTCTATTTTTCTTCTGCCCTTCCTTCATCTTTCTGCAGTCATCACATACATTTCAAATCTCTCTCAGCCTTTATAATTCTTTCACTTGGTTTAACTTAATTTTCTTTCTATTTTTTATTCGATTTTTTATTAGATTATTTCTACCTTTCTCCATTAGTGGCTCCCTTCCTCTGCTGCAGTTCCAAATGTAAAAATGATTTTTCCAGGCAAAGTCGAATAACGTTAATGAAGGACATTATATTGGCAGCACTTTCACTCACTAAAGTTTTGCTTTTAGAGAACTTTTAGAAGAAAGGTGGAAAAGAGTGGTTAAAAAGCTGTGCATCAGAAACCTACAGCTTAGCATGGCAAAGTCAATGCTGGGAGCATTTCATAATTACAGGCTTAATAAAGAAGTCAAGATTAAAAAACAAACAAACAATGCTAAAATCACCTCTGAATTGGACTGCCAAAAGACAAAAAAGGTCCCCTTAGCTCAGTGCATAGTAAGTAGTAGATAGTGCTGGAAAGATGTAGCAAGGCTTGCAGATGGCTGCTGGACCTGCATTAGATTGTAGCAGCCAGAGAAAAAGGCAGTACTACAAAGAAAAATTATTATGGCAAAATAGCCATAGAACGAAGTCAAGATCACATTTTTTGTTAGAATTTTTTCCTGCTGTTTATCTGAAGCAGTTTATCTGGAGATAAGATAAAGAAGCAGTGTCAAAGAAAAGGAGTCCAGTATTTTAAAAGAGTAAAAAGGAGTGACCCTTAAAAAGCTGAAATCAGATACTAAGGAAAAGGTACACTAGATAATCAATGCAACCAGTAAGGGCTGGAGATTGCTAGATAAATTGGGGCATCATGCTAGCAGAGGGGAGTCTTTCTCTGATCACATAAATTAAAGGCATGCCTGAAGCAGTGTACTCATTAAATAGAGCATCTCTTCAGAAACAGCACTGAAAACTCTTTTGGATACTCCAGGCCTTAGAAGCAGAATGCTAGTGCATGATTTCCGTCGTCAGCTGCCACAGACCAGAACAAAAGCAACGATGCCAGTCCTAAACTCAGTGGTTAAATGCAAGGAGTCTGCATCCCTTCTAAAGAGGTAGATTAGGAATTAGTGAATTCTGGTAATTAGACTTGCATTAATATATTATAACAATATTCTTTTTTCAAAAAAGAAAGAACATTTTGTCTGTTGGGATTAAGCCAGAAGCTCATAACAACATATTTAATTTTGCAGTAATGCCTGGATGTGTAGACCAAGAATGGCTCCTTTTGCTAAATATTAAGAACTACAAGGCAAGAGAGTCCTACTTACTGGGTTTATAATTTAAATAGATGTGTGTGTGAGACTATTAGCCTTCTTCAGCAAATGAGACAAACTGATCAACTGGCCAGTCCACAATGAATGGGCAGTCTGTGGCAAAGCTTCACCACATGATTGCTTCTCTTCTCTGAGTATCAAGAGAATGAATTCGTAAAGATTTGTTGAGATTTTGAACTGGAATATCATTATTCCTAGTACTTCTATATCATAAGCCTTCAAAGATGTATGGGGTCTGAGAAAAAGACCAAAATCTCCTAAGGCAATAGCAAGGTGGATAACCATGTAGCTGCAACCTTATTTGGCTAAGTGAATATTATGACATCTAGGACATTATAATTGTCCAGAGACATTGGGAAGACTGAAATCCTAAAAAAATTCACAGAGGATGGTATTAATGATGAAAAATATAGTAATGGAAATTATATTCTCCATCTTTTCCTGGCACAAGCTACTGACTGATCTGTATTTCCATATGTCCAGCTAAGTTTTTGCTATTTCATAGCTTTCCCAGTATTTTATACATCAGCTAATGTTTCATGACTTGTTTTTCAGTGTTCTTTTTTCCTTTTCATAAATCAGAATACATCTGTACTTCATGCATAAGAGCCAATTTCTGCATATTATCTTTTATCCTTGCAGACATTCAAAACCAATACAAATGTTTCCAGCTTGTTCAACAGACTCCTACGTCTACACCTAGACATTTAGCAACAGCTCTTCTGTGGCAAGAAGGCTTTCTGCAGTATGTTAGCCAACCGTATAGTGATATTGTACATCTTCACTTACTCTTCAGTTTTCTGTTTTATTTGTGATTACTTCTCTAATCCCAGATTGTTCAATCTCAGTGAACTGTTTCCAGTTATCTAAGGCAACCAGTGTTGTGTGATTTCCCATAATTCAAGAAAACTTTAGTAGCCTTACTGTTCTCATACAGAAAACGCAGAATATCTGAATTCAAATGTTTGCTTGCAGTGTGTTTGAATAGGCCCTACCTTTAGAATTTATGATCTGCAACTGTGTGTTACTCCAGACACTTGTTCTACACATTTTTCTCTCAATTCTTGTCCTGTTTCTGCTTTGTTGGCTAGATTCTAAGGGGGGCTGAATATCTGGTGCCAGACTAGACTCTCATATAGAACTTATTTTGGCAATGGAAGAAACTCTCTGTATTTGTATCAAATTAACTATTTTTGTGTAACAAATCTGGCTTCAGTTTAAGCTGTCCACTCAGATGAGTCCATCGTGCCAGGTGGAATGGACAGTTATTCATGTAGGTGGTTAGTAGTTTGGAGGAGTACAAGTCCTCCTGCACTCAGTTTGCCATTATTATTGGCTTTGCTGTCACTGTAGATTGTTCCATAACCAAGTGAAAAGTGCTCTGGTTTGTGACAGAGACCATGTCAGCCCTAACTTTTGCTCATGTTTTGTAGTTTTTGTGTGAGGTCTGCAGCAGTTCAAGATGTCATGGGCTACTGACAGATCTATAAACTCAGAATCACAGCCAAGTTGTTTATACAATGGCTCCTATTAGAGTCAGTGCACCTTACTGAACATCTGCCATCCAACAACAGATAAAATAAAGCTATTGCTTGTTTAGGATGTGGGAAGTACATGCGGTTGATCTTTCCAAAAGCGTACAATGTAGTATATTTTAAACTACTGAAATTGTGAATTATGAAATGTTACAAGTGAAGAAACAATTTTGCTTTGTAGGTGTATGGGGACTGCTGAGTCATGGCCTGAACCACTGATTGAGTGCCTGGAGGAAAGATGCAGTCAGCCCTGGGAGCACAGGTGAAGGCAATTCACTGTGTGACCGGAAGGGGTGGAGCCATGCTCTTAGGGCTCATTTAAGGGCTGAATACCACTAATGAAGGCTCACTTTCTGGAGATCTCTCCTTGGTGGGAGCTTTTCCCTGCAAACCTCCAGTCTTCTGATACGGGTGAGTGACCTATTTCCCTTCCTTTGTAGCACCTTGCTATCGTGCTGGTCCTTCCACTTCTTTTGTAACACCTTTTCCATTGTATTGGTTCTTCTCATTGCTACAGTAGGTTACAGCCATATATTGTCCTTTTGTAGAATGAGCGAATGTTGCCTTGTGGTGCAGGAAGTAGTTAATCACTGCTTACAATCAATCTTCATTACATTTCTCTAATGCCCTGAATCTCAGAACTTGCTTTTGCATACTCTGCATGCCCAGATACTAGTAACTTATAAACAAATACAGCTCGTCTGAATGAGAAGTCAATAGAAGATCAGTCCCTAACAACCCTGCTATGGCAGTACAGAAAGCCAGATTTAATTCCCTAATATAAACAGTTGCTAGAAAATCCAATACTGTTTTAATGCCAGACACAGTCATAGCACAGTATGTGATAAAGATATGAACATGGATCTTACAAAAGTTTCCCTGTCTGTCTTTGTTTTAACTTTATATGCCCTCTTCTGCACTAGATAGATGAATTCAGTGTAAAATAAGAGAAATTTATTTCCCAGTGTTACCAGTAGAATGTAAAATACAAGACTCACAGGAAAGTTTGGATGCCTGTTCTACAATAAACAGCAGTTGGATAGACAGGGAGGACAGGAAAACGAGGAAAGAAAAAAAAAAGAAATTGTCCTCTTCATCTGTATTTTTCTGTTGTCCAGAGCATTGAAGGGAGAAAACTTGAGCTCTGGCTCAAAGAAAAACTCCAAAAAGTAGTCTAAGTTTCTCATATATATCAGTGTGCTCTGTGGTACACGGAGACATCTTCCATAGTGTATACTGTCTACAGTGCACTTCTCTTGTGTAATCCATCTTTGAACCATAAAGATTATCTCTAATTAATATAATAATGAGAGAGATTGGGGGGTTCAGATTCTGAGGTGAATCCCTGCCTTCCTGTCTGCAAGGGATGTAATGCAGTGACTAACATCAAGGGGACTCCAGAGAGGAAATATCACATCTGGATGACAAAGTGTACTTAGTCCTTCTGGAGAGAGATGGGGAAAAACATCAAGAATCACTTCCTTCCTGCTGACAGTCCAGCATGAGATTCAGTGATGCTGCCTTAGCAACTAATATAACTTTCTTATTCATATAGATACTGTTATTGATCAAGAGATACTCCCTTCATGCTTCACTTTCTGAAACATTGCTGAAAAGAGGAAAATACTGAAAGCGATGTAAAAATGGGAGTAGACAGCAAATAAAGATGATGTTTGGAAAGAACTTATCTTACACTTCAAATAAGTAGAGCTGCTGCTGCTTTTTTTTTAATGTGAATTTTGATAAAGTCTAGATCTGGTCTAGTAGCACATATGGAGGTTGGTGGTCCTGCCTGTGACAGGGGCATTGAAACTTGATCCCTGGGATCCCTTCCAACTGGTGGTGGTGGCGGCAAAAATGAGCAGCACAGTTTACAGCCCTCGAGATACAGTGGATGAGAAAATGAGATTTGGATTCAAAACAGTGTAACAGTGTAAACAGCCTAACTAAAATGATATTACATAGTCTATGTTTAAAAAAAAAATCTTCTGAATGTAGCTTTGGCTCAATAGAGGATAATAACTGCTATGGTTATACTTTATGTCCTTGTAGAATTCAACCTCTCCTTGCTCTATTTTTCAATTTTTCGGTAAAGGAAACAACAATTACATTGCATTTTTGTGCAAATTTTTGAAGGAAGAATGCAGCATCGATTAATTTTCTCTCTACGTATTCTTTGTGAAATGCATATTGTGCTATGAACTGTAGAGCAGTAATTGAGAAAGAGGAGTAAAAATGAAAAACATAGAAAAGTCAACCTTAGATTAGGTTTCAAATAATGTTATTGAAGTTCTTTATAAGATCTACTATTAGGTACTTTAAATTCCTGCTTGGTAACTAAAGTTTAATTCAGAATTGCCTCAGTCCAGCAAAATTTGCATAATATATTAATCATGACATGGTGCAAGGTAAATAAACTACCTTTTAATCAAATCATATATTCTCAGTTTTTCATGCCATGTGAACAAATACTTTTTATAGAAGGAATAATGTTTTCTCTTGTGAAACCATGCAGCAAGAAGGTTTTGAATTGGAAATGTTTCCTGCTATCATTGTAACACTAATAAGGAAGTAGGAAGACTCCATTAATACATATTGTTACAGAGCTATTACAAATAGGTTGTGTGCGGGTGAATTTCAATCAACTGTTTCATCAACATGATAGGTATACTATTAACACTCATTTTCATGTCACTAGTTTTCCAACAGAAAGGCTTTACTGACCCTGCATGTACTTGGTTGTAATGAGCCTTCATTTATATTTTCACCACCTAAATACCAGCATGATTAAACTTTAAAATGTTGGAGGAGTAAGATGATTCCTGTCAGTAAAGAAAACCACTAAAAAACAAATCATTTGGTCCAACAAAATGGACTGAAAGTTTTCCTTCCTTCTTTGTCTTTGCTTTTTTGTTTTTGCCTTTTTATCTTTGTCTTTCTATTTTCTTTTTCTTTTTTTCTTCTTTCTCTTTTCTCTTTAGATTAAGCATGGCTTCTTGAAGTGAGATTCTAATTAGGTTTATAACCTGTTTACAAAACCATGACCTTGTTTTTGCAATTCCTGAAGTTATTTCTGGACAGAATACACATAGTTGAAGTAGGAAAGATAGTAGACTTAGGGAGAAGAAGACTGAGGGTAAGGACTAAGAGAAAGTTAGTTCCTGGAAGCTTTGCAAAATAGAATGCATCTTTCTGAGCTTTGCTCAAAATACCCTACTACCTGGAAAAAATCTGTAATGAGGTGGCATGTTCAGCACTTTTATGTGGTTATTTTCTTTGCTGCATGGAGCATATCTGAACTCAGTCATCTGGGGTTGATTCCAAGTGCAGAAATGAGCAATTATATTTTCAAAGTGTTGCCTCTGTAGGGTATCCATGCAATCACACACTTGGGGTAAAGCTATGTTGAATAATAATGTTGGAGACATGAGAAATTAGGCTGAATCTCCCTAGGAGGTGTTTTAAAGTTAACTTAGCCAACTCTAATTTCACTCTATTTATATGCATACAGAGAGTCTTGTTTTGTTAGTACTTACTATTGTAGATATACAGATATATTTATAGAAGTAAAAATACTGTAAACATAAGAAAATGGTTACATAATATTTACATATGGTAACATAATGGTTACATAAATTCAATTTGTACTTATTAGATGGTATAACATTATGCTTACTATAATCCACTTATGAGTCATTCATTTCTCATCTGGTCACATTAACTTGCTTATGTAACTTAACCAGATTTTGATTCAGTACACTTACCAAGCAACCTAACTCAAACATTTACTATGTAATTATGGGAAATGCATGTATTGATGAGCTTCTATCCATCCACTAATTTCTGTTGTAAATGTTGTTAAGAATTAGAAGCCGGGGTGGACTGTGGTACAGGTATTACCATAATTTGAATAAGATTCAAGAAAAATATTAGCAGCAATGACATTTCTTAAAATTCTAGGTCTTTTTCCTAGCTTTTCACTGTTTTCAGTGGATTGAATTATTATCCATTTGAACAAAATGTTGAATTTTTACAACCATAGAGGAGTAAAAAGGTATGTTTGTTCCAACCCTAGCGTACTAATATAAATACAGTCATACACAGCTTGTTTTATTGTAATTGAGACATGTTTCTTCCTTTTTTGGAAAGGTAAGCAGACATAACTGGACCATGTGACACCTTAAATTGCCCATGCAAGGTTTGCAATATAATATCTGTCAGTATTCTATAATTTTTACAACTATTCACTATTTCTGAGAAACAAATGCCCTACAATAATATTATTTTCACTCCCTAATTGACTGAAAATTAAAATCAAGAAGTGGAGAACGAGATCTGCAGATAACTGTGTGTTTTTAATACAAGTCTTCATCCTGAAGATGTTACCTTTCCTACTTGCAAAAATACTTACTTCAAAACCTTAAATCAGAAAGAAAAGGTTCAGAAAGCTTGCAATTCCTATATTCCCCTTAATGGAGAGTGCTTTTCTTCCATTGGTGCCATTAGGAATATTAGATGTGCTGTTTGTTTTTCAGTCTCCAGGATTTAACATTTTAGTTCTGTAAATATCCATTAGCTCCATCTCTAGCCATCAGGGTAGACTTTGTCAACTCATGCTGGCTGATAAAATTATTAGGGTGTTGTGACTCAAACTTTTATCCAGTGTACAGTACCAAGGCTTTTAAGAGAGGCCCTTAAAAAGGAAAAGCAAAGACCAAATTTTGGCTGGTCAGGTTTCAGGCTCAGTCTCTATAGAAGACAGGAATCTCAAATCAGCTCAAAGATCCACTTTGATTTTCTCAGTGATTTGTAACTAGGAATAATCTTGCTCTCAAGTCCAGCTGAGTACTAACTTGCCTGCAAGATTTCTCTGTGGAAGAGAGTTTGTTCTCGTACTGAATTCTGCTCAATTTTCTTAGGCCTGCAGGAAACATGGAATCTTGTGGATCCAGACAGAGGGGTCTATGTGCAGGTGGTAACTGCAGGTACAATATCAGAATCTGAATGCAAAGTCCCATTATGCAACTAACAAGCATCCAGTACATCTGCTACCCAGAGTCCCCTGTGTCAGAACAGAATTTGATTATAAAATGTGCTCTTTGCAAATAATGTGTTTGAAATGTCAATAACAACATTTTCCATTCTTTTGGAAAAATGTAAAGAAAAATAGGGTCATTTTATTTGTGGCAAAATTGCTGGCACATAACTACTGTCAGAACAAAGCATGGTGTAGTTGTTCATCTTGTCTTAATAAATCATCCTCTGCATATCTCTAGTGTTTGGCTGGACTGAAGTCAAAGCATGTGGCTACAGAAGGAGAAAGAGAGGATGTGATGAGCAGTAAAAGTAACTAAGACATGCCACCACCCTTGCTCTCTGCAGCAGGAGAATTTTGACGTGCAGACAAACACCTTTGTATGTTCTCAGGACTTCACAGGATGCCACGTGGTATTTTGGGCTCATAAGAATGCAACAGGTTCCAGTCTTTCTTCCTCCTGCTACATACTTCCTTATTTCTCTGCTTTAAGGAGGAGACAGGTTCCACTTGAGTCAGAACAGCAATTTTGCATAACACAGTCCTTTTTCCCCTTCAGATGCATAGACTAGGCTGCTGTCTCCTACAAATACACAAAGCTAATGATTGAAATAGTGCTGTCTCATACATATTCTATCTTATCTCATTCATATCCTATATTTTAGAACATATCCTAAAAATGAAAAGCGCTGGTAGTCTTTTTCAAAGCAGGACATGTTGAACAAAAATATTTACCTTTTTCTTGTATTGTATGCTTTGTACAGATCAAATGCATTTTGGCCCAGATCAAATTCATTTTTTTAATGAGCTGGCTTCTGCAAGATGAAACTATGAAGACTTGCAACACCAGATGTTCTGCTGGAAATTAATAAATATAAACAGATCTAAATTTCAGAGGTTATACACTTAAAAATATAGCTCTAAGATAAAGTAATAACTTCTCTGAATTAAACATTTTATTTTAATTTTAAAATGTTTTTTCTTATCAGTGATGACATAAGTTATGAAAGTTAAACTTACAAAGAAATCAACAGGCTGCAGTCACATCTTTGTAGAGAAGTCTCCACGCAATCTTCTCTACAGAGTTCTCAGCCACTCCAGGCAGGATCAGTGTCAATCTTGACTTTAAATGAGGAGATATGCTGAGACTATCACAGTTATTCAAAAACTGGGCTTCAGCTTCTGTGCATTTTATAACACTGTACATCTAAGACAGAAAGATGTTACTTCATATAACAATGACAGTGGGAAGGATAACCATACCTTATTTATCAGTTTGCCACCTTTTCTAGAAGAACAACTTGTTATGAGCTTTTTATTTCCTTTACAGAAAATTGGGCTTGCCATTGCTCCTGTTTTAGTTTGTCATCTGCAGTTAAAAGAGACTAGGAAGGAGAAAGAAAAGAAATCTTAAGATTTGAAAAAAAAAAAATCATCACTGAGAAATAGCAATAAAGGACTTGAGAAATAAAAAAAAAAACAAAAACTTGGATAAAGGTCATGTGTTTGTCTCTTTAGAGACGGGGTATCTTCACTAAATGTAAAATAACACAGAGAAACCATTTCATAAATATCTTCTGGCTTATTTCTATAACCCTAAAGAATAAAAAAAAAACTGGGATATGTGGCCTGGGAAGAACACATGGATGCTGTCTGAACAGGTAGAGATTGGATCAGGAAAGCCAAGGCACAAATAGACCTGAACTTGGTGAGGGATGCAAAAAATAATGAGTTTATACAGGTACACTGGTTAGAAAAGATGGGCCAGGGAGAGCTGTCTCCAATAGACATGGAGATGGCTGAAGTACTCAACAAGTACCTTGCTGCAGTCTTCACTGGCAGTCAGGCTTCCTGCATCTGTCGTGTCCTTGAACATTTAGACAATGATCAGAGAAATAAAATCCTGCTGTCACTGCCACTAGTGATACAATTTCACCAGCAATTAATAAGAGCCTGCATGCTGTGCTTGTAAAAGTTTGCACCAGCAGAGGGGACTCCCTGTTTCACAGCTGCTTATGACAGTGTTGTTGCTGAAATGCAACTCCCACCACCTCACTGTGCTCGCATCCACTGTTTGGTCTCCATTAATGTTCAGCAAGCATCAATGAATGTCAGTGAGTGCTGTTTTTTTTTCCACAGAGAGGAGTTCGATTCCACATCTTTGCTTCATATGCACTTCCATGTCAGAGCCATCTTGTCAGGGTGCCCCTTTGCACTGTCTATCACATAGCAACAAAATGTAATGGAGTATTGTCGGGAAGGTTCCCTCTTTACTGCCGTACTACCAATATCCTCCTCTGAAGTAATGGACCAACATAATAAATTAGGAAGCATTACTTTCAGATCAGCCCTCATATATAGAGGAAGGGAATTACCATGTAACCAGAACAACAAACCAATTGAATAGTTTTGATGGGAACAATGGAAGAAATTAGAAGAGAATAGAAAAAAAGTAATTTCAGTTGGAAGGGACATACAATGGAAATCGAGTCCAACTGTCAGATTACTTTGGGGATAATTTTCAGGGGATAATGATTAATTAAAACATATCATTAAGAGAAATATCCAAATGCCTCTTAAACTTGAACAAGCATGGAATGTCAACCACCTCTCTGGGAAGCCTGTCCCTGTGTTTGACTACTCTCACGGTAAAGACATTTTTCCTAATGTCCATTCTGAACCTCCCCTGGATCAGCTTTGTGCCATTTCTGCATGTCCTGTCAACAGCTCCCAGGGAGAAGAGCCCAGCACCTCCCTCTGCTCTTCCCCTCCTCAGGGAGCTACAGAGAGCAATGAGGTTGGCTCTCAGCCTTCTCTTCAGGTTGGACAACCCCAGTGTCTTCAGCCTCTCCTCATAGGACGTGCCTTCCAGCCCTTTAACTAGCTTTGTTGACCTTCTCTGAACACATTCAAGTATTTTAACTTTTTAACAAATTGGCTATGCTGTGTTTAATGCACCCCAAAACACGGTTTGCTATAAAAAAAGAAATTAGATTGTTCATTAATAGCTTAGAGTTAAAATTTTCTTTTCTGGATGGGTCCAGCAGACCATGCAAGGTGAGAATAAATCATTTCAGATATTGGTTTTACAGTGAAATAGATAATTAAATAGGAAAAAAACATAAATAGTGTAGTTATACAAAGATACTCATTGGACTCAGATTATTCACATTGTGACTAATATTTGATCTCTCAAAAATCTAGATTTGTTGACTCATTGAGAAAATTTATATGACTTTTTCATAGTAAGTCCACATAGCGATCCTAAGAAGTGAAAATTGAAGCAACATACTTCTGAATAAGTCAATAAACACAGTAGAGCCAAATGGTCACAAGAAGTGATTTTCCCACTCAGCTTCACCTTGAATATTGTATGCAATTCTTTTCTCAACAACATAAAAAGAATGTTAAGATCTTTGAAAGCATGCAGTGAAGGGCAACAAAGCTGGTAAGAGGGCTAGAAGGCATGTTCTCTGAGGACACTAGGATTGTCCAGTCTGGAAGGAAAGATGTTGAGAGGCAACTTC
This sequence comes from Numida meleagris, assembly GCF_002078875.1. Lineage (NCBI taxonomy): Eukaryota > Metazoa > Chordata > Aves > Galliformes > Numididae > Numida > Numida meleagris. The sequence goes on along the minus strand of NC_034409.1, from coordinate 59,539,963 downwards.
ACTCCTCTCTTCAGCTCCCTGAGGATGTGAAGAGTAGAGGGAGGTGTTGGGCTCTGCTCCTGGAAACTCATGTCAGGATGCACAGGAACAACACAAAGTTGTGTCATGGGAGGTTCAGAATGGACATGAGGAAAAATTTCTTTACCATGTGGATGGTCAAACACTGGGACTGGATATCTAGAGAGGTGGTTGATGCTCCATGCCTGTTGATGCTTAAGAGACATTTGTATAAAACCCTCAATAATGTACTTTTTGCTAGCCCTGAAGTGGTCAGGCAGTTGGAATAGAGGATCTTTGGAGGCCCCTTCCAAATGAGCCATAGTCTTTTCTAGTGTACTCTAGCCTAGTCTACTTTAAACTCTTTTCCCTGAGTTCTTTTTTCTAACAATATCATCGTGAATGAGAACAAATTAAAAATAAAATGTTTATTCATAACTTGAATTATACATACCATAAATAAAAAACTAGCAGCGATGCTGTTTTGCAGTATTTAGGTCATAACATGCTTTTGTAAAACAATCACAATGGTGAGGAAAACATTATCATAAAAACAAAGCTGAAAAAAATATCCAGAAATATACTTAACTTTTGACTGAATCAAAAGGCGAGATGTACATCTGACTTGTGTTATCAGCATTAAATAATCTGATTTACAGTATGATTCAGACAGTAAACGGTTTTTCTCTCCTACTAGAATGCAGTTTGCTGAGAAAGTAAAAAAAAAAAGATTTTGCTTTGTAGATCTCCCAGTGTAATTAATGTTAAGCACTCTATTTGTTAAGTGTAATTAGTACAGAGCGAAGCTTTATGCAATTGTAAATGGTAACATAATTGCAGATGCAAGCTGTCTCCTAATACAGTTAGGTCAAATTTCCTATGCAAAGGAGCAGGCACTATAGTTGATACCGAATAATAAGCAGACACACTTTATGTCATTTCTCTGCTAAAAACTGAAGAACTAACAGTGCCAGCAACTCATACAGTATATTTGTAGCATTATTTTATGACCAATATAACTGGACCTCCTTAACTGTGTGATTTGAAATAGACGTCTTTCCATTTTGAGTGACTTAAGGTCTTTATAGGTAAATTACAAAAGATCCTAAAAAAAAATTAATTTATGAGGAAAATAACAAGAAGACATCCATTAAGGGAGAGACTAGGTGAATTCTTGGAAGATTAATTGCAGGGTAGACTACACAGATAAACTGCACTGGGGTAAAGACACTCCTGGAGATGTTACTCAGTGCCTGGAAGGGGCTAATGGCTCCTGTTCTAAGTGTTTCTCTCCCTGCTCTCCATTATTATCAAAAGAAGTATGGTCATTCTGTTTCAATTTCTCCAAAAAAAAAAAAAAAAGACAAGAAAGGGGTAAAGAAAAAATCAGGTCAGTTAAAGGTAAAACTCGTGATAAAAGAGGTGAAGTATAAGAAGATAATGATATTAAAAAAAAATCCAAAAACATAAATATGGGCTCAGTACTGGAGAGAAACAGTGAGAAGAGCAGTAATTCCTGCTCCCTGAAGGCATCCAAACAGCCTGTGGATGCTGCCTGTTGTAACCTGTCTGATAATGTGCAAGAATGAAGGAGCAGTCTCAACAGTCCCACAGCTTCTGGGACTCTCCTTAATATGCACCGGTCAAGCTTTCTCCTTCTGGTGGTATTAAAGACCACCTTGGACAATGCAAGAGCAGTTTGATAAAAGAAGTTCTATTACCTGATAAGATCTTGAACAGGACTTCTATAAGTGAAAGTAAAAAGATGAGGAGAATCAAGAAGCCAGAACCTCAGTAAGAGGATCTAGAAGGGCTTAAAGAAAGCAACCTGGTATCCTCAGTGCCTGAACATGCATAGGTCTCCTTCTCAATGCAGAAATATCACAACTCTTGTGAAGCATACTGTGGAAATGCATGTGCCACTGAGCTGTGAGTGCCTTTTTTTAGCAGCAGGCTGTTGGTCTCAGTGGATCCTTTGTTTGAAACAGCGTGCCCACTTGTGTAGGTCAGGGATCCTTGTCCTTGGGATGGGTAGGAAATAAAATAATGTAGCCACAGTCTTTTTACAGGTCTAGTAGCTTTTAGAATATTACACAAACATATTATATGGATTGATTCAAGGGGTGGTGATGAAAAGGATCATAGCTAATTCCCTATTGTGTAATTGGGAAAGCATGGTACAACTGTTAGCTACCTTGCAGGTAAATTTATTCCCGGGATTTGTGAACTGCATACACTATCAATGTGTATGACTGATATGTGACAGGCACATTATATTACAGTAAGAACAGATGGGAACCTTGGTTGTACAGATGACTGAAAAAAGAATTATTGCTCTCAGTTGGACAGATCCAATATATTGACTTGTTTTGCATTTTGGGAAACCTATACTTGAAAACAGCAGCTTGGAGGCAGACAATTTTATATATTTTAATTCATGCAACACTTCAAAAATAATAGTAATTACATTAGATTTATAGTAATCCTTTCTTCATTCTCCCAACAATTTGGACTCACTAATTTTATTCTGTGAGCCTTCTGAGAGGCAGAATTTCAATGGGCAAGTATTTGAAGACTACTGATTTCAAAGCAGAACAGGTGAAGCAATAGCAGACACTGGATTTACACTTGTCTGCCTGGGTATCCAGACCAAAATTGCTTCTGCAGTCATCCAGTTAAATGAAAAAAAGCATTAGCAAAAGATGTATCTGCCAAGCAACATCACTCAGCATTGAATCAGATCTGTCAAACTCGGATAAGATCTGGAAACTTCTTTCTTTGAATAGCTTTACTTTCATTATTGTGCTTGTGTATAATCTCCTTATACCACATATTTTTATTGTATGTAATCCATATTGTGGATAGGGAGAGGTGAATAGTGCATTAAGGTCAGTGGTGCAAGAATTCATCGAGTCTATGCCCATGAGTAGTTTTTCAGCCTAGGACACAGACAGACATTCTTTAAAAACACGTGAAATGTGTTTTTCCTTAGTGAAATCATTGTAGGTAAAATTTGGAAGCAAAATGCAGCTTCAGAGAAGAAGACAACCTAAGAAAATAGAGGTGTTGAAAGGAATCACCACAGATCTCACAGACATCATTTTCATAGGCTAGTGTGATCTCATATTTTTACTCCGCTATTTTCATTACTTCAGCTGTAGCTGTTTCAACATATGCTCATTTCCCTTCGTTTGTCCCATCAGCTCTGCTTTGGGACAGATACCTTATGGTTATACTAGCACCAGAGTTCAGCACTGTATGTCTTCATGTGTGCCCTACTCGTGGCCCACACGAGGAAGAAGTCTCTTAGCAGGTACTTGGGACACACGTAACATGTAAGGTTATAAGAGCCCCAAGATCTCCAGTGAAGTCCTCGTATCTTGCTCTAAAGATCTAAGTGTCTTCTCACCATTAATTTTTTTTTTCTTTAATTAAGAGTAAAGCAGAAACGTGTTGTCTCAAATTATATAAAATTTAGGTCCAAATTAATCGTGCTTCCTAGTTATAGATATAGTGAGCTTAGGTAGAACTGTTTCAGACCAGTGCTCAGCCAAAACTGCAAAAGTGGACTTTACTTGCCTGCTGCTGTTGATGCACCACTGTCTGCTTTATACTTAGAAAGCTGTATATGGCTAAAGGCCTTGCTACCCTTTATTGTTTATATCACAACCTTGGTGCCTGTGGCCAAAAAATAGCTTGTGCTACAAAAAGAAAAGGAAGATAAACATAATCATTTATATAGAACTAAACATAAAAATAAAGGTAATGCTTTCTTCATGAGCTTGTATGAAATATGTGGTGCTCAGGGACATGATTTAGTGGTGGGTTGTTAGGTTAGTATGGTTAGGTAGCAGTTGGACTTGATGATCTTGAAGGTCTTTTCCAGCCTGAGCAATTCTATGATTCTGTGATTCTATGTGAGGGAAGGCATAGATCTGTTAGAGTTCCTTGAAGAAATCTAAAAACTCACACTATAAAGGTGGTCCAGATGAAAAAAGGTAGCCAAAACTCTGGAACAAGTTAGAGGACACTCATGAAAATATTTTAAAAATGTTAAAAATGTTAAAATATAGTGAGGTAGAAGAGAGTGGGTTTTTTTCATAGCTATTATGAGTTATCAGCAATTAAAGGCAGTAAGCAAATACTAGGAATAATTGTTTAGTATTCACAATAGAAATTACTATAGGGAGAATTGCTCTGATGTTGCTGCATTCCAGCATCTTCATGAAAATTCTGGAAAGTGGAGAGATGCGTCAGATAATGAGGTTTGCTAATACTGCAAGATTATTCAAACTTTTCAGAACTAAATTGACTGCAAAGAGTTGCAGAAGGCTCTTGTGATACTGAGTGATCGAGACATAAAGTAGCTGATGAAATTTCAATTCAATAAATGCAAAATTATGCACATTGGGAAAACATGGTTCTAAATTTATCCACAAACAGATGATTATAAGCTTGAAATTAGATTGCCAGATAGGAAAGTGATCTTGCAGTCGCTGTAGATAATTCTGTGAAAAGAGTAAACAGATACAGAAAAACTAGTAGAGATCTTCTGCTGAATCAGAAGGGTAAGGGTCATCTCTCTCTCAAGAATTAACAAATTCACCTGGTAGTGGTATTTGCTAACCGTGAGTTTCAAAATCTACTTGTAGTTTTATCTACCTTGCTACACCTGGTAAAGAATCACCTGAAGTCCCAGTTCGTGTTCTGGATGCAGTCTTCACTAGTTCAAATTACTATCAGTAATAATACTTCTGGGAAACTCATTATAATATTAAGTAAAATGTTTATTTCAGTCTCGTCTGATGAAGTGAGGCAATGTGAACCCTGAGGACTCAAAAAAAGGCTTTGGTTCCAAAAAAAAACAGTTGGATTTGAGAGAGCTCCATGCTGGAACATATGGCAGAGCAAAAGCTGATGAAACCTTATATGTCTCAGTAGTTGGACAGGGAAAGGGATACCCTTGCTTTCATCCAATCCCTGAGCAGAAGGCTGGACTGATATGCTGCCTAGATTATTCTTTAAGATTAAATTAAAACATACAGAAAGCCTATATTGAGACTTCTTGAATTTCATCTCAGCTTTGTAGAATGGTTGCAACTTTCTCCTGTCAGATGAATGATTTTGCTTTCAGGCTAGGATGTAGGAGTTTAATTATAATAACAATAAGGAATAATTATTTACTTAATTTAAATATGTCTGTTCTTTCAAATAGCTTTTCTTAAACCTGAGAGTAATTTTAGCTTACTTTATAAAACTACATTCTGATGCAAGATACTCAATTCTCTTTCAGAATATAATAGTTGTCTTTGTCTCTTTTGAAAAAGTTAATATACTAAAAATGTAAACAAAAAAGAATACTCTGAAATTAGAATCAACCATAAGAGTGAAATGGATTAAAAAGGGAATAATGAAGCAAACCTTGATGTTTCATGATGCAAAATAGGCAGTCCTTTAAAGAAAGGCCACAGATATTCAGTGGCACAATGTTGTATAGCTATGTATTTTATGTTGAAAGAAATTATTATGCAAAAAGGGCTGCATACAGATTTCTATCATCCTACTATTTAGAACATTGCAGAAGAGGAAACAAAGGCACACAGTTTTTGTTTGGGAGAACCCTAACCCATCCCTAGCCCTGCATACTTTGACACTATCAAAGGCTATCAGGCCTGTATGTTTTTGTATTCATACAAAAGTCATTTTGGCTGAAGGGAGATTAACTAAACAGATAGTTGGAACTGCTTTCAAAACCTGATCTTCATGGTACAGGATAACACAGAATAGGAATCATTTCAGAATAAGCCTGTTCAGCCATACCTTGTTGAGCTAGATGTGTGCACAACTTGGCACAGTTAAGGACATCATCTGAGGACTGACTACAAATGCATTTCTTCTAGTAAAACTGAAATATGTACCCCAGTCACAAGTGGACATGGAAGCTAAACTTGAGGCTTTCCAGTTGTCACTTACTATTTGAAAGTGGGATGTTGATTGGGCAAAACTGGAGTTACCACTGAGACTGTGGGCAGTTTGCAGTTGTCATAAATTAACAAACAGTAAGTAATCTAACTGAAACATGATGAATGTTGGACTCAAGCACCTATAGGCACAGGCAGCTACAGGCATAGATCGGCGTCTACATAAATAAGTGAATTGCCATTTATTTAGTTTCACTCACCAAAAATTTAGTTACACTCACCATAAATTTTTACAAGTCAAGCCAAAAAAAGCATTAGTCCAAGTGGCCCATTAGGCCACTTGGAATACAAGTGGCAAGTGGTGTCCCTCAGGGGTCAGTACAGAGACTGATGCTCTTTAACATCTTTATCAGTTACATAGACAGTGGGATTGAGTGCACCCTCAGCAAGTTTGTGGATGACATCAAGCTTTTGGGTGTGACTGACATGCCTGAGGGATGAGGTGCCATCCAGAGAGACCCAAATAAGTTCAAGCAGTGGTCCCAAGTGAACATCATAATGTTCAACAATGCCAGTTGCAAACAATTGCACCTGGCTCGTGGCAATCCCCCAAATCAGTCCAAGCTGGGGGATGTAAGGATGGAACGCAGCCCTGCTGAAAAGGACCTGGGGGTATAGCTGGATGGCAAGCGTGACCAGTAGGGTAAGAGGGGTGATCCTGCCTCTCTACTGCATGCTGGTGAGGCCTCACCAGCAGTACTACGTCCAGATGTGGAGTCCTCAGTGTAGGAGAGACATAGACATGCTGGAGTGCATCCGGAGGAGGGCCACAAAAATGTTCCCAGGGATAGAACACCTCCCCTATGAGGACAGGCTGAGAGAGCTGGGGCTGTTCAGCCTGGAGAAGAAAAGGCTCCAGGGAGACCTGAGAGTGGCATTTCAGTATGTAAAGTGGGGCTATATAAGAAAGAAGGGGTCTTTAGCAGGGTCTGTTGTGGTAGGACAAGGGGAAATGGTTTCAAACTAAAAGAGGAGAGATTTAAATTGGACATAAAGAAGAAATTTTTTATGATAAGAGCAGTGAGACACTGGAAGAGGTTGCCCGGAGAAGCTGTGGAATCACCATCCCTGGAGACAGGCTGGATGGGGCTCTGAGCACCTTGATCTAACCTTAGGTGTCCCTGTTCATTGCTGGGGAGTTAGACTAGATGACTTTTAAAGGTTCCTTCCAACTCAAATGATTCTATGATTCTATGAATAAGCTTGAAGAGGCTATCCATTTTAGATATTAATAAGTAGACATGTTATGCCTTTCACCTTGGTTAGAAGAGAAAGCATACACATGAACTGTTGATAGCCTGTGACAGCCTCACCCTATCAAAGCCAAGCAATGCATACAGCAGTTCTACTGCAGTCAAAGCAGTAAGGTGTATTGAAGCAGGTGTGCAAACCACAGGGCATTAAATGTTGAAGGTTTCTTCTCACTGTGGCTCACAAAGTTCTATAGTCACACTCACCCTAACAGCAGTATTTTTCAATCCTAACAGCAGTATTTCACCCTAACAGCAGTATTTTACAATAGTTTTTGCCACAACAATTTTAACTTTTATTGCCAGAATTGGTAGAGAAAACAGAAGAGACAGAATTGTATATTTAATGTTGTAACATCCTTTCTACTGTTTAAGTGTCAGCAATTCAGAAACTACTATTTGAGTAGCACATTCTGCTGAAGGTTATGAATTATAGCTAAAGCAAGCATTCCCTTTAAGGGAAAGAGATATATGATTTGGGGGAGACTCAGCAGGTGGTAGTAAAATAGCAAGCTTTTCTGTGCTTTACTTTTGGGTAAAGAAAATAGATATGCCTTCCAGATACCAGCTGGATCTTGTAAATCTATGTTCAATATATTCCAAGCACTTGTATTAATATAGTTGTAATACTTTTGTGACATCTTTGAACTCAGTCCTCACCTTTCTGTTCTTTACTGTTGTTTCACTCCATGAGGGCAGAGCTTCTATCGGTGGTAAATTGCTGTACGATCAAAATTTTCCAAAGAAAACTTTTCCTGTGAAAAGAAAACATGATTATTAGGAGACACATTGACTCTGCTGGTACTTGGTCTTTCAGCAAATTCTTATTGCTCTGCTATTCTAGAGTGCTTCCCATGAATCAGTCTGGCAAATCAAACATTGCTGCCACCACTATGAGTTGCTCATCAAAACTAACAAGTATGGAAATCTTGCATACCCAGTTAGACACTGCACCTCTCCCCACAAGAAGCTTATATCAAGGTCTGGGCAGACAGCAGTAGTGTTCCCCAGGGGTTGGTATAGAGGCTGGTCTTGTTTAATGTCTGCCTGGGGGTAGGAAGGCCCTTCATTCAGAGGGATCTGGAAGGGCTGGATTTCTGGTCTGAGGCCAGTGGTATGAAGTTCAACAAGAACAAGTGCTGAGTTCGGCACTTTAGCCACAAGAAACTCAGGCAACATTACAGGCTTGGGGTAGAGTGGCTGGAAGATTGTGTGGAAGAAATGTACCAGAGGGTGCTGGTCAACACTCAGCTGAACATGAGCCAGCAGTGTGCCCAGGTAGACAAAAAGGCCAATAGCATCCTGGCTTTTATTAGAAATAGTGCGGCCAGCAGAAGCAGGGAGGTGATTGTCCCCCTGTAGTGAGCTCTGGTGAGGCAGCATCTTGAGTACTGTGTTCAGTTTTGGTCCCCTCACTACAAAAAAGACAATGAGACCCTTGAGTTTGTCCAGAGAAGTGCAGTGAAGCTGGTGAGGGGTCTGGAGCACAAGTCTTATGAGGAGTAGCTGAGAGAACTGGAATTATTTGTCTGGAGAAGAGATGGCTCAGGGGAAACGTTATTACTCTCTACAACTACCTGAAGGGAGGTTGTGGCGAGGTGGGCTTCGGCCTCTTCTCCCAGGTGACAGCAATAGGACAAGAGGGAACGGTCTCAAGTTGCACCAGTGGATGGTCAGGTTGGATATTAAGAAAAATTTCTTTTCCAAAAGAGTGGTCAGGCGCTGGAATATGTTGCCCAGGGAGGTGGTGGAGTCACCATTCCTGGAGGTGTCCAAGAAACACTTAGATATTGTACCAAGAGACTTAATTTAGTAGGGAAATATTGGTGGTAGGTGGTCAGTAGGACTGGATGATCTTGGAGGTCTTTTCCAGCGTGGGTGATTCTATGATTCTCCTATGATTCTCATCAGGATAGGCACACTGACAACATGGACAGAGTATGGCTTTTAAGAATCGTACCAGTTTCCAACTCAAATTTTCCTTATGTCACTCTAATAGAAACATAGTTATATCCATCTCCAACACCTATATCTGTGTCTCAGGTTTTAAAAACATTAAGATGAAAAATAAAGATCATTCACATCATCTTATACGATAATACGGTTTTATGACTTTCAGTGCACAAATATTCCAGTTATTAGAGATCTCCAACTGCAGTCACTTTTTAAGGAAATAATACCCAAAACTATTTCCTTTCAATTGATATCTCTAGAATTTTGAAAGTCACTACTCAGTTTAAATTGCATAATTGCACATTTTCCATACCTAAAAATTATCATGTTGTGGATTTTGTTGTGCAAAAACACTTTACTATTTCTCTAAAGAAATAACACATGAACTTAGTATTCTAAATAAAAAAGAACATTTCAAATACTTTTTAACTGCACAAATAAACTTCTTTCTTCATGGACCTGATGATAAATATGCTGTCAAATTGATGTGTGAATAAATGAGACTTTAAAAACACTAAATAGAAGAAATAGGGTACAACTACTTTAAATGAAGCATGAATATTGTATACATGTTTTTCTCTTGCTGTCAGGTGAGAATAAAACTCTCTGAGGTCAATTTTGTATAAGAGTTTGCAGCTCTGTTTTATTTGATACAACAGTTGCACAAGAACCATAAAATAATTGATAGCCAAAAAAATCTTGATGTTCCTCATAATTTTGGCTTTTGATGAGGCTTTTGATGGAGAATAAAAACAGTAAAAACATTATGAGAAGATGGAGAGAGGTGATCCTTCCCCTCTGCTCTGTATCCACACCAGGAGAGCAGGGACCGGTGCTGGACTCCCCAGCAAAAGAGGAAGGTGGGATTACTGGAGTGACTCCTGCCTAAGGCTGTGATGATGGCTAAGGGATTGCAGTATTTGTCATACAAGAGAAGGCTGAGAGAGCTGGGACTGTTGGGCTTGAAGAAGGCTCAGGGGAATCTCATCCATGTGTGTAAATACCTGACAGAAGATGCAAAGGAGATGAAGCCAGCCTTTTCTTAGTAATACCCAGGGAAAGGATGAGAGGCAATGTGCAAAAACTGAAATACAGGAAACTCCATTTAAACAAAAGAAAAAAAGGCTTTTTACTTTGTGGTCAGTCAAACACCAGAGCAGGTCTACAAAGACATGGAATCTCCATCCTTGGAGATATTCAAAATCTGACTGCACAAGGTCTTGATCAACCTGCTGTAGCTGATCTTGTTTTGAGCAGTATTGTTGGATGAGATGGTTTCCAGAGGTCTCTGCCAAACCCAGCGATTCTGCAGCAATATATGCAACTCGGAAAGGACTTGAATCTAACTCAATAAAAGTAAGGTATCTCCCTTTCAAAGAGAAAACATTCACTGTTAAATTTCAGTCAGGAAAATGAGCAAGATATTGATGGTGGAACTGCACTACCCATCAAAACTGTACAGGAGAAAATGTTCAGATTCTGGATTATAGTTGTCCAGGATACTGCACAGGCTGCACATTCTCCCCATTTAAACAGGAACTAGCTGCAAATAGAACAATTGCCAACAGGGAATTAAAAATATATTAAAAATAATCTTAAGATTTGTGTGTTTATATAAAATATAGGATTTTTTTTGTGAATCACAGTAAGATGGGAGGAGACAGGAAGAATAGAAAGCTGTGAAAAGAAAAGCCAATCCTCCAAACAAAACCCGAGACACTTAAAACTATGAATTTTTTCCAGCTGTTCCCCTCCAACCCCATGAAATGATTACTTCAGTAAAATTTTCAGTTTATTTATTAATCTTCTAGATGTAACAAAGAATATTTTTGAAACTAAGAGCTTTGCCTGGCAGGGAAATACAAAGTAGTGCATTTCCCAGGGACATACTTGCTCCAATTCGTTTGTCACAAATCTTCTATGCAGTGCTGTAGTGCTGAACATAACTTTCTGTTACTGAAGCTTGCAAATATTTCCTTGAAGAATATCTTTCAGCAGTTTGTTTTTACAGCAATAAAGAGAACTCTACTCTGAGCACTCACAGAAGATACTCTTAAGCTTCTCCATTGTATTCAAAGCAACCTGTGTGTGAATAAAATCCTGTCATCCTATGGTTCACCATGACCATATATCTCAAGGTGGCAGGAGACCGTTGAAGACATTGACTCCCACTGAAATACTGTAATCATAGGTGTTCAACGGATGCTGTTGAACTGCAAACTCATTTGAACTGGTTGAATTCATCCACTAAAATCTGCTTGGTAATTGTCAGCATGCTAGAAAAAGCTACACCTGGCTCTGCTTGCACAAAGCACCAGCAGTGCTTTCCTCCCACTTGCAAGCAATAAGCTTGGGCTCTGCAACTCCTTAAGTCTCTGTGTTCTCCAGATAAAAGTCAGTTACCCCACATTACTTAAAATTGGAATAGTTTTTTCTCTGAATCACTAGACAGAGTTGAGGTCCTGTAATTTTGTAGTACTGTAATCAGTAAAACCAATGCCAACCTATGAAAAATTTCCCATTTTATTTCCATGTGAGTAATTGGAGAAGAGTCACTTTGAGACCTGGTCTATTTAGCAGATGTGATTTAGCCTGAGCTGAGTCCTGATTGTCTTTTTATTACCACATGTCCACTTTGAGTCCCAAGTTCCATGCACACAATGCTCAGCATTTTGACTGCTGATGTTTCCAAGACTTGCTCTGAGCCTGAGCTCTGCCACTGTGCAAGTGCCATTAGTGACATGAACCATAGCCATCTGCTGGCATCTGTGTGGTTCCTCGTGCTGCTCAGAAACACACTGGATCAGATAAACATCCCAGTGGAGGTGGGTGATATTAGTGAAAGGAGAATACTTTCACAGACATACAGAGATTTCTGTTGGTCAGTTCCCTTTTCCAGGATGGGTCTGTCTTTAAGGTGCTCAGAGATTTGAGAGTGACCATTACCATGCCACAGGAGCAGCGAATGAAGAGGTAAAGCCATAATAATATATATGCACGGCTCCTTGGAAACTGACAGCAGGTTTCCAAGGCAGCCAAATCAAAAAAAGAAGAGTGAAGTACAGAGAGCATCAACTAACAGCTGGATGTGCTAAGGGGTAAATTTTCAAAAGTGCTTACGCCCCACAGGAAGTCAATGGCAGCTGTGCTCTTAAATCACTGAGGTCTTTTTGAAAAGCCCAGTCAGTAGCACCATTGCCTGGTGCGTGTGACTGATTATTCATTGTTGTACACAGCAGTCCTGCAGCTGCACTTTCATTCTGCACTGTGCTCCACCCCAGGATTTCTCCCTTCTATTCACTCTCCTGCAGGAACCATCTTTTAGGGAACTGTTACTCCTCCTCCTGTTTGTTTCCCCAGACTTCATGCATCTGTATATCCATGCAACAGACAAACATTTCTGTGGTCTTTCTAATAACCAGGGATGTGATGCCAAGGGGTCATCTATCTGCTCCTTTGGGCTGGCAGGGAACAGCAAGGATGGTTCATTCTTCTCCCTCAAGAAATGCAGACAATTCTGCATAGCAACCTGAATTGGCAAGAGGAGAAAGAGACATCAACTTCTGAGAGCATATTTAGTGTGGTCCCTAATAAGAGCTTTGAGGAAGTGAAGGACTTGTTTTTAAAACAGATTAACTGGTTCATCTTGAGCTTTCCCCATTTCCCTTTTCATTACAAGAAATCAAGACATTCCAGTAATTTTTGCCTCAGTGCAACAGGGTCCATGACATCTCAGCAGATGCTGTGAGCATCTTGCAGGATGTAGTATTTCTTTTAGCAAAATAAGCTGAAAGCGTTAAAACAATAAGGAGCCTCCTTCTTGGAGAACAAAATAAGACAAAACAACAAGCAAGAATGGAGGTTTAATATGTCCTCAAATTTGGAAAAAAAGTGTTTTTCTAATTAAAAAAAAAAAGTGCACTGAGATCAGTAAGCATATTAAACTCTAAAACCAGCAAACAATCCTCTAAATATGTCAGATTTTTTTCATACATCTGGAAGTCTATAATCTGTTCCATAGAAGAAGCTACTCTTCAATAAAATGCAAACAATAAAGCCATGCCAGCGTATAACCCATTTATGACATCTTTTTTACCTCCTTTCTATGTTTGAAAACTTCCGGGCAATGAAAGATCCTCAGAGATCAAAATGTAATAACTATTTTATGGCAGCTGCCAAAGAAAAGTGCAAAACCAATATATTAACTGGAAGAATTTTGGGCATGGGTAGAGAAGTTTCCCCTCCCGCACTGAACAGAACTGGAACCAGATTTCCCATGGATTTGCCACTCTAGATGTAGCCTGAAGAAACCCGAATACAATCATTTTAAAACTAAACACTCTCAGCATCTATTAAAGAAACAAAAAAGTCAAATATTCCTTTGATTTAGGTATAACTGAGGTTTTAAAACAGTGATTTATGTAGCTAATTTATAGTCAACTCTTCTACCTCTGAAAAGGGGAGATATTTTTCTTTATTGCGAAAGATAAATCTGTATTTGCCTTCTGTGCTTCAGCTGAAAATTAATCTGTCTCTATACAAAGTTCATTCAAACCCTTCTTCAGGACACTGACTCAGTGTGATTCCCAAAAGAGAAGCATTAGCCACAGAAACATCATGCAGATGGTCTTTCTCTTCTTAGATACTAAGACTTAAGCATTTAATCAGGAGAAATGCAGAAAGACAGTTTGATTGGAGGACTGGGAACAGCTATCAGTGAGTGATGGTGACTTCTCTTGTTGCTTTCAGCAGTGAGATTTTTCACCCCGGTCTCATTTCTCAAAAAGAGAATTCAGCTCATTTTCAGAATGATACTTTCTGAAATGTTTTGGTACTGTGCTGTACACATTTATTCAACAGTTTTTGAAAGGTGTTAGAGGTAAATTTTTAAGATAAAAAAGAAAAAATCAACAGAAAATACTTGGATTTATTATTACTATTACTATTGTTATTGCTATTACTATTATTGAGACAACAGACAGCTAAGAACCTGCAGTTAAATCCCGGATCTCTAAACAGGGATATTTATGACAGTGATGTATACATAAATTTATACTACACTTCTAGATGAAGATTACAGCTGCAGCCTGTAGCCTTGGCCTGATTTGACCAGCAGATTTGTGGCACTACTGTGCCATGCTGAGCCTGCTTTAAAATCCCCAGGACTAGACAAGAGCAATGAAGAGAATATTGCTTGTGTCATAAACTTAGATTGGGTTTTCAGGCTTCACATGGCCACAGATCTTCTGGGGAGAGGTGTGAGGGAAGGTATGGTCCCTGAAACAAAATAATGGATCTCCATAGGACATGCCAACTGCTACTCAATCCAGATAGTGAACAGTATAATCCATAGGTCTGGAGACCACCAGTTGTCTTATCTCAGATTATGGATCTGCAACATTGCACTCTAATGCCTGGCTGAAAGCAATGAGACTCTGGGTACTCCAGCGCCTAAGGATGGTAAATGTTACCAGACTCAAGAAAAGCATCCAGCCAGCAATGAATGGGAAAAATGACCGTGGGGTCACAAGGATGATTTTCTCTAAAGATGCTGAGTGAGATAAATTTGATTGACAGACAGGCACCAAAGCAGCAGAACTACCACCACCTAGAAAGGCCAGGCTATAGATCACCATCATGAGAGGCCAGTCAAGAGAAGCAAAGGGGATTAAGAGTCCTGAGGGAGAGAGGCAAAGGAGCCCAATAAAATACGGCCTCATTTATCATGGCTGAGCCGCTCTGGAAAAGGCTGCACTTTTTGTACCAATGTGTTTCTTTTGTCATTTGACTAATCGCATTCTGAATGTCTTATCATATGAATAATCTCCAGTTTGGCTTTTTCTGAAGGTCATACTCCCTGTTTTGACACGTTACCCTTGAAGTTTGATAAACTCCAATGATTAAGTTGAACTCATTTATAAACCTTCTTGTTCTTTACATTTATAACCCTCAGCAAGCTTTTATTTCCTTTATTACATTTTCAGTTCCTTGCCTATCTTCAGATTTTATCTTTGAGTTGTGATGAATTTGTCTGGCAAAGAAAATGGTTTTGTCTAAATTTTTAATACTTTTATTTTAACCTTTTTCTTCAGGCACAGATAAAGCACTTACAGTAATCTCTACTGTCATACATTATCATATTTTCAGAGAAGTAGCTTTGAGAAGTCAAGTCAGTCATGGTATTTGAAGTCACTCCAGCACTTCTCTCATGTATTTCTCTCTTTGTAGTGTCTATAGCAGAACAGGATGAAGTTGTGGCAAATGTTTTAGATTGCATTTCCTTTTAAATTATTCAGAATGAGATGAGGAAATAAGCACACTGCAAAAGCAGAGTGAACTAGGCTTGTACAAGCATCATGTAAAAAAACAAAACTTTGGAAATAAAAGCCTAACAGCCATTATAAAATTTGCAATTATAAAAGTCAGGAAATATTGTTGATGTACACTATTCCTTATTCCTTTCAGCTCCCTGACACTGTAGGATCCTATTCTATATAATTTATGTGTTTTTAAAATTTTTTTTCTATCTTGTTTTAAAATACATGAACATGGAGCCTTTTATATTTTCCTTAGAACATTATTTCTTTTTCTTCTCAAACTATTTAACTGTTCTGCATCTGATTTTTTCTATAGATACTCAATATGACTTTCTTTATTTAGTGCTTCTAGGACAACCGAGAATCATGTTTGCTGTCCTTCAGTAAACTCCATCAAGTGTTGTATGGTCATCACTCTTTTCTCCCTCTCTTGTGATTAAATAAATCTCTACTTGTAGAAACAAACAAACAAACAAACAAAAAATAATGTTAAAAAGTCTGTGATTTTTTTAACATCCATTTCCATGCACCTCTCTACCTCTTTGGAAGCATTCAAAACAATGAATTTGTCCAAAGAGATGTGATGTATGCACCTGTACAAAAGCAAAAAGAATCAGGTAATCATTAAAATTTACACTGGTCATGGTGGCGAAGAACAAACCACATCTGGGGCACACACTGAGTAAAGGAGGCAAAACTTATTCACCCGGTGTAATTCAACAACATGTTGTGCCACTGTATTAGGAGTACCTGGGAGCAGAACTCAGTTCCTCTGGCAATCAGGGGTCTCATAGAAGGTCTCTGCTCCTCCATGCCCACCTGATCTGACCCCATTTATTCTGTGGAATGTTCTTCACCATCAGCATGCCTGTAAGCAGGTTCATTTGAACAATTCATTAACTGCTGAATGGGTCTCAGATCTGGAAATATATAATTCCTTCAGAAAACAGTCAGACTGCTAACTTAGAGTTCAAGCTCCTGCTCACACAGAGTGGGATATCAGTTCCATTACTTAACTGATGCATTCCAAACTTGATAAGAGGCTTGCTGGCAAAAGAAACTCATAGAAAGTTAAAAAATAGGAAGGTATTTTTTTTCCTTTTTTCCTTCTGGAGAAGCAGCAGGCAGTTAATCTGTAATGAAAATTTTGATGGACAACATATTTTACAATTTCAGAAGCATTTGATATTTCAGTATACAAAGCAACAAGTCATATACACACATAAAATTGAATGCTGAAACACTACGTTCCCTTATACTCATGGAATTATTCTAATGATTGTATATATTGTGAAAAAAAATCTTTCACTTGTTTAATTTAAAATGGGATTATTTAGTTCATCAGGGGAATAATTCACTTGGGAAATACTTAAATATTGCACCAGTGAACGAAGACTAGTATTTTTCCATACTTGTTGCAATGACAGCTGGCTTGAAGTGTTGTATTGTTTTCCCTATAAATAATTTGGAGCTGTGGAAGAAATACACTGTGTGTAACACAACTTGACTTATAAAATAATTATATAGTATTAGAATGAGGACTCTAGTAGAACAGCTTGCAAAATAAAATGATGAAATAATGTTTGAATAAGAATGTTTACCTGATAAACAGGAGGGATTGAAATATATACAAACGTTTGGAAAAGAATAGTGTATAGTAAGGAAAAAGAAATTGCTCTTCTGTAGACTTCACTCTCAAACTGTAATGAATTGAACCATTGTATGAGAGCGTTTGCAATAAATTACATTATTCCAGTGACATTAGAGCAGTAATAGACATCAGTAGAGTTTAAGAACATGAAAGGAAACTAACATCTCTTTGAATTCTGATGTGTAAAGTTTTCTTTTCCATGGCCTCCAAGGGTACCACCCAACTTGGAGGTTCTCTTGCATCATGACTCAAGCACTATTCTGAGCTGTGCAGAATCCAGCTGATCCACTTCAGCATCAGATCTCACTCAACAGAGATCATTCACCTTTTTCTCAATAGTCGTAGCCATGTGTAATGTACAATCTATATGGAGGAACACACAAAAAGTAAAAAGTCACTGCTACACAGACAATGAGCTGACATGTCTGCATGTTCCAACAGAAGCAGACAAATTACCCCATGCAGAGAACAGCCCCATGGCTGAGTGATGCCATTCTGTATAGGGCACAGGTAATCCAGACTGAGAAGGAGCCCATTATCGAAGACTTAATTTTACCAGCTGATCTGCAAGAACTGAAGGCTCAGTGTAGATCGACACAAACTTCTGTGGCCTTCTGGAGAGGAACAATTTCCCCAAGGTAACCACAGCAGTAACTGCACAGTTGAAAATTACTGAAACCCTCAGCACACTTAGATGCAGCTACTAACCTTGGTATGTTCCAATATTATTATAACACACTTTGCACCATAATCATTACTTACACAAAAAAGTTAGAAACTGAGACAACTTGTTCAGACACCGCAGGATGGGTGGTCAGTAGTAACCAGAAGTCACTCAGGGACAACCCTGGACTTTTGAGAGAGCTTGATTTTATCTTGCTATTTTAAAAAAGGTATTTCAGCTAAAGCCCTCAGACTTCTCTAGGAGATTATTTGTCCAGTGTCTTCACTGCTACTGGTCATTGAGTCCTGTTGAGTGGATACAACTGAAGCCTCTCAGAGGCCAGATTGTAAAAGGAAAAGCAAGAAGTATGCTGGGAAATGATGCACTGTGTTGCCTTTCTCAGTCCTGCTATCCACAGTTTTTGGCTGGTACATCTACCTAAGGTGCTGGGCATGAATGAAGAACAGCTTCACAGAAAAAACAGTCAGTTATCCTCCTTGCTCAGTCATTATTCTCTTTCTGTTTCCTCTCCATAACTGTCATACATGGATGTTGAATGGCTGGGTATCAAAACCCAGGTTACTATACCATTAGCTATCCAGCCCTGCTGCTGTAGACAGTAGGGTATGTTATGCTCTGGATACAAGTCTGCAGTGAAAATGAACCATGAATGTGTGACATGGCCTATACAAATGGCTACACAGGCCCAGGAAAGAGAGACCTACTTACCTGCCTCTTTTCTGAACCCCGAGTCACCAGGTTCTCTGCATCTGAATTTGAAGCATATTGGTACACCTTGGAATGTTCAAAAAAAACGTTTTTTTACTTTGGAGAGTAATGGCAATAAGGAAAAGAATGCTGCCGAGGGAAGATTGTTATGGACCAAGCTATACGGAAAAGCAGTGTTACAGTCATTTACTTAATATGTTGCTGAATTCCAGTCTTGACTTCATATATTGTTTCTCTACAATCAAATAGTGTTACAAGTTTCTGTTGTTTGCTGTGTTAGTTCTCATTTTTTTTTAGTACCTTCTCAGTCTGTTCATTTAAATTTTTCTCTTCTCCCCACTAGTCATCTGGTACTTTTCCTTGTCTTGTGCAGATCAATCCTTACCTTTCCATCTCTCTCTCTCTCTTTTCTCTTGCCCTGTATTTAAGAAGGAAGAAAATATTGTTCCTAAGTATTAAGAATTCCTGGAAAAAGTAACTAACCTTAAAAACTACAAACCATAAAAGATTATTTTGCTTAGTAAAATAACCATCCTCCATGCCTATTCCCATTTCCATTCCTGCACTGTATCACTCTGGATACAGATCAACTTCAGGATATTTTTTTTTTTGAGTCTCATGGGAGAACTTGTTCTGAATTTTTATGGACTGACTCAGCATATAGCTCAGCAAAGTAAGGATGAAAACTTGTGCCATTGATTTCATGCAGTGAGATAATAAGTTAAAAAGAGAGTGCAAACTGTTATTCTAGCATCTTAGAGCTTTTTTTTTAAATTTTTTTTTTTGCTAAAAACAACCTGTTGTGGCTTATTATGCCACCCGTTTGCCAGCAAAAATTTGATCTACTCAACTGATATTCTAGCACTGTTTAGTTCACTCACCTATTTCAAAACTGCATTAGTAGCACTTACCAAACACTGAATTACTCACTGCCTCTCCCATCACAGGATATAAATACAGACCACAAATTAAACAGGAAAGAATGTAAATTTCATAGATCCAAGAATAACTATGCAGAGCAATAACCATGCAAATAGAGAAAGTGATCTGCTGTTGATGTGAATGCCTAAAAAAAAATGTACTTTTCCAATCAGACATATTCATATAGACAGCTGTTGTCAAAATATTTTTTTTTTCTAAATTTATTTTTACCTTTTGATTCCTTCTCATTGGGTTTCAGCTGCATCATTGTTATAACTGCCGTCTACTGCATTAATGAGAATTTCTATTAGCCTTAAAAAGCCAAGCTTGGGGTCACTGCTTGTCACCTACATTGCTTTTGCTCAGATACCCACCCTTCCTGAAACTTACACCTGTCTAATCTGATCATTTCCACACAGTAGCAGCCTTCTTTGGAGTTAGATCTTTTAATGCAGTCAGCTTGAACTTTGCATCTCCATTGCATGGCTTGCCTCATTATAAATTAATTGAGTCTCATTTTCTGAAAAATATGATTTAAGAGTTATAACAAATTTAAATCTCAACGAACACAGTGTTGATTAGGGAATACAGAATAAACAAGGTGGTTTTATTTTTGGTGTGTGTGTGTGTGTGTTAAATGACCACAAGGAATGATTTGGTCCTAAAGGATCCTTCCCTATGGATGTTAGCTCTCAATTCCCTGTGAAGTACCTCACCTTTTACTTAAACTCACTTGTGATAAAAACTCTTATGAACCTCTTTCGCCAACTGCAGAGTGTCTGGAAATTACTTTAACATGCTGCTATATGAAGAATGGCAAACAGAAGACATGTTTCTCCTAGATGGTACCTCTGTTCTTTCCCTAGACACCTCTTGCTATCATCACACCCAGAGGTCAGGATGAGGAAAGGCTTAGATGAAACTCCTCTGTCTAGCGACAAATGGCTTTTCACGATGTCAAAGCCTTTGCTGTTGATTAGCAATTTTTAGAAAATTGCCTTTCACTCTACCCTAAGTTATAACTGTAAAAACAAGGGTTGAGTTTAATTATATTCCTGCAGCTTTCTTAGCGAATCGCAGATTGCTGTTCACTTTTGCTTTGACAGTTCTGAAAACAAAAAGATCTTTTGCATAATTTATTCAAACAAAGGCATGAGCTGTATTTTTCTACTGTCATTTCAAACATTCAGAATGACAGACCTCACCACTGGCAACAATTATCCGTGTCTTCCACAAAATGGAAAGATGACAGTCAATGTGCTTTCTTGCTAGAGAAATATGTACAAGTCCTTGCTGGATTAAAACCATCCTTCCCAGAATTAAATGTGTTTGTGTTCTAGTTTGCACACCTCCTTCTCCTCTCCCTCCTCATCCTCTGTCTTCCTCTCATGGATACCTGGATATGGAAGAATTCGCCTTGTGTAGGTAAATCCTGGCTCTGGGTTTTAGAAGAGACTTGAAAACAAGACAAACTTTTAAAGTCTTTATTATATTTTTAGCTTCAGACCATACACCAGGGGGACCCATTTCATTTTGTGCTCCTGTATTTTCCGTAGAATCTCAGTAGCATGGTGCACCAGATGCTAAAATTAAATCAATAAAATCTACTGTGAGCTAGTGAAAGCCATTTCAAGCTGATAAATATTTACAGCCATCTACTTGAAAATGAAATAAGAGAAGTTATACTGTTTTCAACTTTAATTTCTAAACTGGTTAAGAAGTTCCCATGTAAGTGTACTTTCTGTGAAAAGTAAGAGATGTGTTATATTGAAAAAAGCACCAGAATGAATGACGGTATGAAATCACTGGAAAATATGAGTATCTGGGGAAGAATAATACTAACAACAACAAAAAAATTGGCTGGACAGTTCTAACATCTTTCTGTGGTGATAAAGAAAATGAAAGGGGTTTCTTCCCTCACCAGGAACTTCACACAAAATGCTGTTCCTTGTCAGTGAAACTCCTCACAGGCAATGTTGCAGGACCCCATGTTTAAGTAGCTACTCCTTCTGAGGCAGCACATTTACTCAAGTTAGTAGAAATGAAGGGTGAGGAATGTAATTTAGTATTCCTGCCATTTAAATGCAAAGTTGAAAGGAAAAGACACCCAGATATTTTCCATCTTGTCCAGAGTAAAGGGTAGATGCTGGTTAATGAAGGTATTCCATTTCTTCTTTGGGCAATACAGCCCAGTTTGGAATGGAAACAAAGAATGGTTAATTTCCCTACTGCTTTTTATTTATTATAAACTCTCTGTAAGTATCATCATGTTGGGACACAAAGTTAAAAAAAAACACTTCCCTGGTATGACCACACTCTATTTAACACAGGAATTCAAGTGCCATCTGTCAGCTTCTGCTGTCATAGAACAGGATTAATCCAGGTACAAGAAGAACAGAAAGAAAACAGAAAGTAGATTACCTCCTATCTCTGTGAATAAACAGCCTAAGCTGTCAGCAATGGGTACTTACTGTAATTTCAAATGGAAGAAATAACATGATAGATGTTGAAGGTTGAAATGGTTGGCTTTCAAAAGAGAACAAAACAATCTTTTTTTTTCTTTTTATTTGAAAGAGGGGGAGTTTCAAATGCTGCAGCCTGTGTATAGAAATTCTAGCATTTTAAATGAAATAAGGGAAGATTCAGCAAGTATGCTTGTCCTTGGCTGTTTTCCAAGACATCTTAGCTGTTCCAATGAATTTAAAATTTAAAATGAATAAGCTATATGAAGATGGATCTTTAGTAAATGATTATTTATTTAATTTACATTTATAAAAAACCCAACAAATTTATCATGGAATAATACCCCCTTTTTTCCCTACAAATTTTAGAAAGTGTTTCATATGCACACATTCACACTTCTAAGAAGCTACTAATAAAAATACACAGTGTAAGTGATTTTTTCCATGGTGGCTCCTGTGATTCATTTTAAAAAGGAAGCAACACGAGACGTTTATAACTTAAGGCAGCTCAATTCTGACATTACATGGTTTTAGAATAATCATTTATATGTGTCATATACTGTCTTCAGTATCGGGGCTTTCTGGATTATGGGTAAAAGGGACAGTGTACTTACACCTTTTTTCATGTTTCTGGAAGACATGGTGACTGGTGGCCAGATAAATTCTGTGTTGGAACAATTAGATTACATAAATTAGGACCTTTTATTGATGACATTTGTAATAAAGTGAACAAAATGGAGCCAGCTAGGTATTGTGGACATGTCAATATTGATTCTGCAGCACCTCTATTAGAAAAATGTGCATCCATCAAATCACAGTTTTTGGTTTAACTTTTGAGCAATCCTTAAGCATGTTGGGCCAATTATAGGCTGCAGAACTAACACTCCTTCTCTTACTAGCATTGCAGTCAGAGTTATTTGTAATTTAACTGTGTAACCATGTGAACATAATAGCTAGATGCTTCATAGTAGTTGTAGGATGGTGCTACTCGATTTCCATAGTTTGATTTTGTATAAACTAACAACGTCCAAAATGAAAATATTTAATTTCTCAGCTTTTCCTTCTCATCCAAGGGTTACCAAATGATAAAGTGGGCACCTCAATAATAAAAAAAAAAAAATTTTCTGTAATTGTTAACACAGGCAAAACGAATGGCACAAAAGCACCACATGCTTAGTTCATAACATGTCCAGGATTCAGATTATGCAGATTCTCCATCATGGAAGTGTATTAGAAATATACAATTTTTTAAGTCAAGGAAAACCTCTGAAAGCTCTGTGCGAAAAGTTGTGCATATCTTATAGCTCAGGGGGAGTTTCAAATTTCATCCCAAGATTTTGTTGTAGAAAATGTCCTTTCTACTCTAGTAGAATTAATCTAAACAAGCCTCAAAATACTTAGATATAGGGTCACAAAGTCTTGATCATTGGTGTTTGGTGACTAATTCCTAAATTCCATAACATAACTCTTCTGAATTACAATTTGATTTATGCTTGTTCAGAATTGATGGCTCTGAGTATTCACTGAAAAGGCACCCAGATCTGTGTTTGTTTTCTTTTACACATGAATAGAAGCTGAAGCTAAGCAAATACTATTCTTGTTTGGCTTCTTGGTGATTATTCTTAAAATAGTCATTATAGTCAGGAGAAGCGAGAACATCTTTTTCTTGGAAAATTTTAATACCATTGTTGGAAATTCAGAGACCAGTATGAAGAAAGGCTGAATTTAAAGATAGCTCTTGTCCATGTAGTGGAGGAAAAAATCTCCAGCATTCAGAGTCACAGACCAAAAAGAAAAAAAGGGCTGAAATGTCTACTGAGATACTGAGACAGAAGGTAAGTTACCCTGCCATTAGAATTTGCCCATTTTTTAATAGTTCACCTTGTAAAGTATAAACTCCATTCTCCAAATCCTTATTTTGGAGCAAACTTCTCCTGAGTACAGGAGATGACAAAAACATCCTGAGTATGTCATGTCTGAAAGTCTCTAATGGAAGAAAATCAGATAGATTTTCCATTTGCCACACAATGATTTTCCACATTTCATGTAATAACACTTGTCCAGTTCACCTAAAAATTCCAGCTTTCTTAGTACAAGAGATTTTTTTTCATTACCCTTCCCTATTCATTGAAACAGACTTGTGTCCCCTCTACCACTGGAAGATTAGTCTATATTACTAGCTGCTGTATTGGATAGGATTAATTCAGCACTCTCCCTCCTAAAAACGGTGTGCCTAAACGCTGTCCGCAACGTCTTTCCTCACAGGTTGTCTTGGTTACGATTTGGTGTATGGTGAGTTGATCACAACATGTGCATTTCATTTGCTATCTACAAGCCAGCAATGAGGCTGTTAAATGTGTTCTTCTCAGTCATCAGCTACACAAATTCCAGCTACCAGGCAGATGTATAAAATGTAAGGACAAAAGTAGAAGCAGAAAATAATAAATAATGGGATTAAATTTAAGAATTAAAAAAAAAAATGTTATGTTCCATACAATTTCTTCAGAAATTATATTTTACAGTGTCAAAAATATGGACTTTTTGTAGAACCAAGAATAGCTTAATTCCAAGATAAATGGTCTTCTACTCCATTCAATATATACTTACATTTCTTTGAACAGAGGGCATCCCCTTGTATATATATATATACATACACACAAAATTCTGAACACTAATAGGAATTTAACTGATTACAGTAATATTCCTACACTCCTGTACTTTAGCCAAACTATTTTTCTCTTTCACTACTTCAGAATCTCTATGTGGTTGCTGCAGTAATAAAGTAATTTTCTGATAAATTCATCAGGAAAAGTGCACTATAGAGAACAGGTGTAACTCTAGACCATCACAATTTTAAGGCAATTATTCTCCTAGGAGAAAAACAAATGGAAAATTACATAATATAATTTCGCAGAAGGAAAGATAAGTCGTTATGATTTTACCTCACCAAACCCAACTTTCTTAAATATGCTCAGCACAAGAAGGCGTTCCCATATGGACAATATATATCTTCTTAAGCTGTATCAACATCCATGTCAACAAGGCTGGTATATAATGTAAATCAAGATCATTGGCGTTCTTGAATCGTTAAAAATGATGTTTGAAGAAAAGGTTTTACAATAATATTACTCTTGCAAGCTGTGGTGAATATTTTGCTAAGCAAAATGAAAAACCTCAGCCTCCTTGAATCAATTATTTCAAGTGTACTCAAAATCTATATCATAATTGAAAGCGTAATCACTGTAGTTAAGCTTAAGATTTATTCTGTAAAACATAAAACCTACTGTACCTGAAGGAAACAGCAAATCCTGAATAGCAGAACTAAGATACTGCATTTTAACCAGCTTAAAAGAACTTTCTGTCACTGCTAAAGGAAGCTTAGAACATTACCAGGAATGCTATATGACTTTCTGTTGCCTCTCATTCTTCCTCTGATTCCTTAATAGGTTCTGAAAACATATTTTAGAGTAAATATAGAATAAATAGCTTTGGATAATTTCCTAAACTAACTGATCTCTGCAGAATCCCAGCTTTTCTACCTACTCTCTACAGACTCATTCTAGAATGAATAGCAGTATTATCTCTTCCAGAATCTATACACAAATTGGCACCAAATATGGTGTCAGTTCTCCATAATTTTTTTGACATTCAAATACTTTCTTTATAATTTTAAACAATGTTGACCTCAAAAATTTAAAACAAATTATTTATTATCCCCTATGCCTGAAGAGAAAAACTTGATGCTGATATAAAGGGATAGTGTCTACTCAAAACACAAAATGTCACTGTTTTGTAAAAATGGGTCACCAACTGAATGATGCTAATATCAGAATATATCATGTTCTCACATTCACAGTCTAACACTTTTTCCTCCTTGTATAAAGATCAAAGACTTTTGTAAAACAAATTTCAGAATTCCAATACTCTCAAATCATAAATGACAATTTATTATATTAAGAAATATATAAAATAAGGTAGAGTTGGAGGAGCCCAGAGTTAAGCAAGCTCTTTAAAACAAACAAACAATACAAAATAAGCAAAGAAAACCCCAAATATTTTTAATAAATTGCATGAAAATTAAGCTGCATGTTTATTAGCAATGAAAGAGAGCAAGTCAATTTTAATCATAGAAGGAAGAGACCTTAAAGGTTGTCCATTTCCAATACTCCTTGGATGGATTGAGACACCTTCCACCAGACAAGACTGCCCAGGGCCCCATCCAACTTGGCCTTTAATGCCTCCAGGGATGGGGCATCCACAGCTTCTCTTGGCAGCCTGTGCCAGGGCCTCATCAATCACGTAATGAAGAATTTCTTCCTAATATTTGAATTACATGTACCCTTTCTTCTTTAAAACTGCTCTTTCTCTATTTATAGAAAGGTGGAGACTGACTTTTTATGTGATCTGATAGTGATAGGACACAAACAAAGGAGAATGGTTTTAAACTAAAAAAAGAGAGATTTTGATTAGATGCTAAGAGGAAATTCTTCACTCAGAGGGTGGTGGGTCATTGGAGCAGGTTGCCCGGAGAAGCTGTGGACACCTCACTGCTGGAGGTGTTCAAGGCCAGGTTGGATGGGGCTTAGAGCAACCTGATCTAGTGCGAGGCTGGAATTAGATTATCTTTAAGGTCCCTTCCAACCCAAGCCATTCTATGATTCTATCTCTACTCTCTCTGATAAGTAATCTCTCCCTATATTTTTTCTGGGACCCCTTTAGGTACTGGAATGCTGCTGTAAATTCTCCCTGGAACCTTCTCTTTTCCAGGATGAACAACCTCAGCCTGTCTTCATAGGAGAGGTGCTCTGGCCCACTGATCATCTTCATGGACATCCTCTGGGCACGTCCAACAAGTACATGTATTTCTTGTGCTGGGGGACCCCATAGCTGAGCTCAAGAACTCCGTGTGATTTCTCATGAGAGCAGAGAAGAGGAAGGCACTCACTTCCCTCAACCTGCTAGACACACTTCCTTTGATGCAGACCAGGATACAGTCAGATTTCTGGACTGTAAGCATGTGTTACCAGCTCTTATTCAGTTCCTTATCCACCAACATCCCCAAGTCCTTCTCCTGAGGACTGCTGACAATTAATTCATCACCCTGCCTGTGTTCATGTTTGAGATTGCCCTGACCCAGGTGCAGGACCTTGCAGTTGGCCTTGTTGAGCTTCATTATATTCATACAGGCCCACCTCCTGAGCCTGTCAAGGTCCTATTGGATAGCATCCGTTTCCCCATAGTGTGTCAGCTGCATCAATCAGCTTATTGTTGTCCTAAAATCACAAAACATTCTTTTTTTCTCTTATCTTCCTCTGACCAAGAAGATATATAGCAAAGGTTAGGGACATGATGTCATTTGATAATAACAAAATTCTAGAATCTTAGTATTCTGGTGGTATTCCTAATTATCAGAGTTATTTTAGAAACTGATGATCTCTGGTTTTGAGACCACCCTAGAAAACATGAGCTAAACATTCCGTGTTTTAATAAAATACAAAAAAGGCAAAAGTTTTTAAAAGTTTCAAAAATTGCCTATTACTGTATGAGATACAAACTATAAAATATAAGCCTATTATACTATCATAGATTTTACATATATGATAAGTCTGTATATTGACAGCCTTTTTGGCTCACACTACCTCCAGACTGAAGAAAGGCTTTCTGTCAGAGGAACTTTTCACCAACTTTTGGCATAAAGAAAATAAGATTGGTTAGCTTTGGAATTGAATACTTGCTGGCATTCAGGTGTAAATGGCTGGCAGTAATATTTCAGAGCACAGTACATATCAGACAGATTTTCTGACTTCCCAAGCATGTATTCCCCAAAGGAGTACCACAGTCATTAAAAACTGAGAATTGCCAATGCCTGATTTCAGGAAAGCCACTTCCTGAATATCTCATAGAGATGTGTCTCATCTGGAGTCTGACATCAATTAGACTTAATAACCCAGTAAAATATACCTTTGGGATATTCTTTACTGTTGTGATTTCATAATGCATAGCTCCATGCAAATTGCATACTTGCACGCTGTCAAAGATTTCACTAAGGAAATTCTAGCATAAGAAACAAAGCTTGTTTTCATGAGCTTACGACAACAATAAAATTGTCTCCAATTTACTGTGAATATCACAATACTTGTGTTATTCTTCAGACCTACCTTGAACCTTACTGTAGAATGGAGCATTGTTAAATTATTTATCTGCCTATGTACAAAATAAAGGTTGGTGGGTTTTTTTGATGTGATGATGTACTGTATTCTTAGCTTGAACAATATGCTCTTCGGAGTCTGCAGCAAATTATTCTTCTAAGACAAGTTACATGTTCAAATGAGCCAAAAGCACACTGCAATGAATGACAAAATTAATATTCAGGATTATCACCTAGATCTCTGTAAGAAGATAGCAAAAGAATCAGAACTAAGCAGAAGTATAGAGTGAATTGAAAAATCATTCCAGCAACAGAGAAGCCCTACATTGTAGCTACAATATCAATGAAATGGAACATGCACAATGCTACACAAAACACAGTTGTTATGAACCCTACTTTTGTAGAAGGCCTAGGTAACTTCAGAGCTTTATTTAAAAAAAAAAAAAAAAGAGAGAGACAAAAAAACTCAGTTTCCATGCAGTTCAAAAAAGCAACTATTTTCCTCTCAACAGAGAGGCTGGATGCAAAGACAGACAACCAAATGATGTACTGAAAGTATATATTTGTACGGAATATTTTGTTGTCTGCCAGAAGGAGAAGGTAGCATGAAATATGACAGCATCAAAAAACTGAAGAGATACAGATTTCTTAATGTGAAAAAAAAAACCAAATACAAACAACAAACATGCACTCAAAGAGACAGAACGAGGAGACTAGTTAGTACAGAATTCCTCTCAAGTGCAGAAGGACCATTCTGGCAGCTGCTCTTAAGAGACTGAAAGTTTGTAATGAGTCTGTATACACAGAAGATTGGCACCATCTCTGAGCTGAAGAACCAGTTGTAATAGTCTCAAATGAGAAGGTGTCATTTGGTGTCTTCTTGAATACTTATTCAACCAAAATGGAATTTTCCAATCAGAAGAAAAAAAATTATTGTCCCAAATGCTTGGGCTTATTTGGTCATTTCACAAGGGTATGGATGGTCTAGCGCAGTGTGATGAGAACTAGCTGACAGTTAGGAACCTCATAGGGTAGCATTCATGCTTTTGTCTGTGTTCTATTCATATTTTATACTGTTTTTGTGTTTATCCTCAAAGGCATATTTTTCCAGTAAAACTTAGATAGAATGGTTGTCAACACTGCATGTCTAAGTTGAAAAGAAAACATGAACATTTCTGACAAGAGTTCCTTTATTCTAGTTTCACAGTGTTCACTGGAAAACCATTTCTAGATTTCCTCTGCTCTCTGTAAATGGTTTGCATAGTTTGGACTAATTATTATTTGGAGGAAAACAGTTGTTGTTGTATTAAATTGTGAGATTAGTTCTTGCCTGAGAAGGATGGCTGATACATGTTTACTACTTCATTAAACAAAAGTGTCAAATGGTCCCAACTAAGATAAAGATATATTTGAGCATATTCCTAATTTTCCAACTGTATATTTCATTTATATCATTTATTTTATCTTGTTTTAAAAAATATTATACTACTGTGTCAGTCAGCAGATGGAGACTGAATCAAGATCCTGGTCAATAGCTAATGCATATCTAAAATTTCCAGTAGGCTAAAAACCTGTGAGACTTTTGTCTCGAATTAATTACAGTTCCAGGAGTTGAATTTTGACAAATACTTTGATTTGCCTTTGGAAAATATTCAGTGCAGCTCCGTGTTCATATGTAGGTGTCTCATATCCACGTATGCGTAGACAGGCTTTCATGAACATAGAAAGCGAAACACCAATGTAATAAACTGGTCTTCATTCTAAGAATGCATTATCACAAGACTCAATATGGGCATTTAACTCAATGATACTAACATTTGTCATAATTATCCTCCAGTGATAGTTGCAGGCATTGATACTAGAAATTTGTTTGTTGTTCTGTAAAGGTTACTTTGTAGATGATGCGTTAGCTTTAATGTCACCTGTTCACTTCACATTATATGATCTCCATTAGAAGTAAGTTCCTGAAAGATAATAAATGTGAATGAGTCATGGAATAGTACTTTTGAGAAATACAGTCCTGTCAGTATTTGGGAAAGATTTTGGATGCAAGCATAAATATCTGACTTGCAGTTCAGATTTTCAAGACTGATGCACTCACAGCTCCTGCATATTATGATGTATTATTTTGACAGTTGTACTCAGATCCTCAAAAAACACTCACCTTTTCCATCAGTGTCTATGAAACACAATATTCTAAATGTATCTCATAAATAAAGAATCTTGTAAGTGCTGCTCACATGTGCAAGTCATTATATGGTTATGGATCCCTTTAACTTAGAGGTAACAACTTCTCACCTACAGAAGAATTCAGCTGAAGATGAGGTATCAGCTGTGTCCTCCTCATCCTCCTCCAGTTTGAGGAAGGGAAGAGGAGGGAATGCTGTCAAGAACTTCTGCTCTCACAGCTCCTGCCTAAATACCTGACAGACAATGGATGGCATCAGACTTAAGGAGTATAAACTGTTCAGATGCCCTTCAGCAAGTAAACAGGTGCAGCTAGTGCTAGTCTTATCCTCCCATACTATCCACAACAGCTCAGAGAAGTTCTGGGAGCGCAAACTATCTAAAGACAGCACTGACATGGTAGTTAACAGCAACAGCTGTAAGATTCGAATGAAAACCAACTGTAACCAATGCAGAGCAAGGAACAAGTATGAGCTCAGAGAATTTGAATATGCATATGTAGAATTTAATCACTAGCCAGTTGGTGATGAATAATAGTCAAATGTAGAGGAGGTTAGCTAGGAAAACTGATCACTGAAGTGATCAG
Organism: Numida meleagris; assembly: GCF_002078875.1. NCBI lineage: Eukaryota > Metazoa > Chordata > Aves > Galliformes > Numididae > Numida > Numida meleagris. The sequence continues at coordinate 59,509,117 of NC_034409.1, read as the reverse complement.
TAAATAAGTGATATAAGGTGGCAACTTGTGTGTGAAATAGACTGCATTTAATTCAGTCTTGGAGTGGACTAGCTCTTCTGCTAGTCACATCTTGGCAACCTCCAAAATTAGGAAATCATCTGGGAATTTTGATTCTCAGGGGAAGGTTTCTAGGCATTGTGTTTGTGGAGCAAAGCTCAAAATGCAAGATACAGTTTTTAATATCCACGTGTTCTGATAATACTTGTGACAGCTGATTACATAAATACAATTTCAAATAGCATCTACAGCTACACTCTCTATTATTGACTCATTAGGAATAACCGTGAATTCCCCCTAAAAATAACTGTAAAATATATAATTATCTGTCATAAACTACACTCAGTTTAGCTAACCTGAAAACACCAGTTCAATGTCTGAATTTAGAAGAATAAATGTTAAGGTTAAGGAAGTTAATGGAGTTAATGAAGTGTAACACATTACATTATGGTAACTAACAACTGCAAATAAATTGGCGTTACAGAGCCTTAGTGAGGGGGAGGGAAAGCAAAAAGCACTGAATTTCTTGCTTCAATTTTTGTTTGTATTTATTGAAAAGCTAACTATCACAGTTGCAGATTTTGCTTTACAGGTTTGGCTATAGTCCAAGTTCATTTTCTTTCAACAAAACTCATGCTATTTCATTTCTATTTAATAAAGCCTATACATGAAATGGGGTTCTTCTGTAGTATTGCAAAGTATCTTCTATTAAATCTTTTCATTTGAAATGTTGAGTTGAATGATCTTGGGTCCAGCACTTTTTTTTTTACATTCTCTTCTACCTTCTATTCTACATGATTTCATCTTTGAAGGTTGAGGATAAGAGAAACATGCAAGGAACACATTCCATTTAACTTTTCCTGTAACTTGAGAAAAGAAAAAACATAATGCTAATTTTTAATCCTCGAAACAGGTATTTCCATAAGATTCAATTCATGCAGTTCTTAGCAACTAAACTTACTAATTCCAGCTACAGGATATTCACAAGAGAAGACCATAACTGAAAACAAAGGCAATAAGGCTGTTCGGTTTCTACCTCTCAATTTCTGTTATCTCTAAGAGTTCAGAGAAAGCAGAGCAGAAAACTAGTAGCAAGCCAAGTTTGTTTCCTAGGTAACTAATTATCATTCACTCTGAGAAGTACCCTGTATTTGGAAGAGTTTTATTCTTGAGGAATTAAGACAATGAAGTACTGAGAAGAATTTCAAGAGAATGTTAAGAATTATCTCCCACTGCCAAGCAATAAAATCTAATGTGTGCTGTGCTCCACTTTAGAGTTGCAAGTGGTATCTCAAATTATAAAATTTTCTTTTCAAATGAAGACCTCATCCAGGTTTACAGAAATTGATTATTTATTCTCTCTCCAAATTGTATGACTAACTTTACCCCCTCAACGGAAAAGATTTAGTGTTGCACAGCTATGAGACTACACCTTCAAGACCCTAGTCTTATCAAAATATCTCATGAAAAATAGGTATAATCACATCTTAATTTGATTGCAGTTAGTGTTCGATTTTCTGAAGCTTATACAAAATCTAGTAGAAGTACAGAAACCAAAAAGCATTACAGATCCTAATTTCCCCTTCCAATTCTAAGCCTTCACTCAGAAAAAGAAGTGTGAATCTAGCCTTCTGCATTTACCATTCGGTGCATGCCTCAATTCCTGGTCTAACTCACTTGCTTTAAGCTTCTCAGGTTGGGGCAATCATCCCATAATTAATATATGATATGCTTATTTTAAGAATCCTAATGCACATCCAAAAAATGTCACTGGATGTGCTTGTGTTACATTTTTTTCAGACGAGTAATGCACTTTTAGAGTACATGCCCTAGTTAATGTGACTCTGCATGCATCACAGAGCAATTAAAATGGAAAATAGAATACTTTTGGATGACACAAAGATTACATGTTTTGCAAGCACTGATGGGCATATAGTTCCTGTGATCAATCTAGAGCTAATCAGAAGTAATGTCCCTTCATACAGAATGGTGTGGACACTGAGGTCTCAGCTTCAAATCTTCTATTGCACCATGCAAACTGTTAGTACAGATTTGGCCACAGGAGTAATACTGCTCAACTGCCACCTCGCTTCCATGGAATTCTGCAATGTTGTCGTGCTCTCTCTTTGGGAACTCAGAAGCTTTATATTGGCTCAGCAGTACTATAAGAGTTCCAGCGAAGAAAACTGGCTTTGATACCACCTTTCTTACTTGGCAAACTAAGCTGACCAGAGGCAGTTTGGAGAAGAGAGTGATAGTGATGACAGGTCATGAATTAGCGTGGCTTCTGAAGAAAGATTGAGTTAAGTGTTACTGAGCCTAGAGAAAATAAAAATAAACTGGGAAACGATGGCAGTCTTAAATACCTGAAAAAGAGATTGTTGAAAATTGAATAACATTTTCACTGTGTCCATTTTGAAATAGACAAAAAGAACAGACCTCACTTCTGGAACGAGAGGTTTAGTTTAAACATAGAATCACAATGTAATTGTAAGAATAGTGAACTTCTGGAGAAAATTGCTTGAGAATGTCATGAAACCCTACCTCTGGAGTCTTTTAAATGCAGGCTTGACAAGTATCTGACAGGTATGGTTAGTCACTTTGTGAGGAAAGGTGATGGACAAGACAATCATTACAGTTCCTGTCATCCTGTCCAACATCACTGCAAGGTCAGGAGGTCTTCATTTTTATAAGTGAGTAACTTGGCACCCACAGGGCTTTCTGAGGTCATACACAATTAGAAAATGGATACTGAATGGATAAAGGATTGCCATTATCATGACAAATCTTTAGGAACTGCCTTTTCTTATGAGGAAGTCAATAGGAAGCTTACCTGCTAATAAGAGCAAGAAGAGCTCTTTGTTTTGATAACAGTTTATAGCAGTGTGATCACTCAGAACCTGTTGAAACTGGTGAGTTCTAACAGCAGTGATGAAAGAGGGAAAGATATGACTATGACATCCTACACTGTAATCTGGGAAATGGGGAAATAAAAGGTGAAATGCCCAGTGGCCAAAGGAATAGATGGCATGAGCGAAATATGGGTTATTTTTTGGTGTATCCATTCTGACAGACCATGTTACTTTCCCACTTTAAAATTTTAATTTCTTCTAATATTCATTTCTTACATAACTGCACTTTATGCATCCAAGACCAGTGGTTAATATCTCTTAAACAATCTCTACAGGAACACTGCTGGGTATTTATTTATTCATGGTGTTGCTAGTTCCCTGCAGTGACAGAAACCACTCTAGTTCTCGCAGGAGAGATGCCAAGGAGGAGGCACATGGAAACAGGAAAAGAAGTTGCATTTACGAATGAATTAAGCATTCCGAATTACTTCAGTGTGTGAACTGAGCTGCTTCATCGTGCTATTCATGGCTGTCTGAAATTGTTGGCATGTTGGCTATAAAAAGGGTCTGAATCAGAGACCTTCAAAGTCAATGTCATGAACTTATCTACTTCAGAAAACAAAGCCTGAAATCAACATCTAGTTTCCCCATTAAGAATTTGCTCGATCAAACAGTGTTATTGTGCTCTTTGTTGTAGATTCCATGGAAACAAGAAGTTTCCATGGATCTAGGGCAGAATGCATAACCGATGCATGACCAGAACTGAGCAAGTGATGGATCTCTTGATGGCCTGACCAAAAAAAAAAAAAAAAAGACAAACAAACAAACAAGAAAAAGCAAGCAAGCAAGCAAACAAACAAAAAAGCTTTTCTATCATTAAAAGAATGAAAAATTTCCTAAAATTTCATTTTGCAAAAATGTAAATAACTAAAATTTGTTTTATTTTGGATGCTCTTTTATTTATTTATTTTTAATATTACAGTGGTTATTTGTAGCATGCTGTTTCAAAAAGGAGTATGTTTAATTTTGATAATGTTGGAAAACTAAATATTTGTAAAACCAAAGCAAATAAACACGGAGCTTAAACTGAAATGGTTCTCTAGTTTCAGATTATTTTCCAGGAGGCAATAATTTATGATCTAATTTCATATAAGAAAAATATTATGCATCTAATTATTTTTTTCTCAATGTAATTAAATATTTTAAAAGAATTACTACAGTTCTATCTATTCTACACATACAGAAAACTAATTTTCATGTTTTCTTTTCGTACTAAATAGTGATTCAAACCATCATATCCAATATATAGTTGTTGAACACTTTTTATTGTCTAAAATGCCTAGCCTTTCACTTGTGTTATTCTTTATTTATTGTTTAATGATATGTTTTTTATTATGTATTGCTTGCTTATTTATTTTATAGCTTGGAGAAACAGGGTAATATGATCAAAGTCAGACTGCTTACAGTCATCAAAGAAGACCATTATGCAATTCTCTGTATTAACAAAGCTTTATCTTTCGTAAGGATGGAGGAACACATTGAGTTCACTCAAGAGTGATTACCGCAATAGTCAGTGAGTTGACACACTGTGGACTTTTCTCAGTAACTATGTAAGCAAGGTAAGCATGTAGCAAGAATTAAAAAGGACCTAGAGGAAAATAATACGGTTTGGATATACCTTGAAAACGTTCCACATAGCCAGTGGTCAGAAAAGCACAGAGCATGGTAGCAGAAGAGTCATACGCTGTCTTGAGCAACTATTTTCTCTGAGTGTGTCCTGTGAACAGTACCCTGTGGTTGCATTCTGTCTGTGAAGTTATCTGTTTCTACTGTTTCTGCGAATGAGACCCATTACCACTATTACTTTCACTGTGATTTTGTCACTGATGGTGACTAGCAGTTTGGGTACCCAAACAGGGAAATCATAAAAGCAGAAGAATGACATTGAAGACCTCCAGTTTCTAACAGTAAAAGAAAGCAGTGGGGAAATGAGAGGATACAGCAAGCAGAAAATGTCTGCTATGTCTGGAGGAGCTTGTTTAGCAATTAGATATTGTTATGTTGGATAATGGGTCAATTTGAGCTTTGTTATGTAGCTCATCTAATGGTCCTTTGACATCAAGAAAATATGTAATCTTGATATTATTCTACAAGATTTGTGAGTACAAGGGCTGCTCTGAAAGTAATGCAGGCTCTTGTTCATTGCTGATGAAAATACACAGCTAATGGAAGTGACTATGTTGAAAAATATTGTTTTGTACCTGAGAATTTGCCCCATCAAGTAGTGTTATTATACTCTTTGTTGTAGATTCCATGGAAATAAATAGAAGACATTGCTTTTGGAGATACCTATGTATTTATAGAGAACAGTTTGGCTTGAGAAATTAAACACCAAATAAGCTGTCATCTTTTTGTAGTGATTCTCCCTTTAACAGCTGTGTTCTCCAGTTTCCTACAGATGTTATACACTTCAGGATGTTGGCTACTAGAGAAAACAGCTTACATTTTGGTTGCTTGTGGATATGTGCACAAGAAAGTGCTCACATATGGATCAAGCAAAATAAAAATGTTATTTATTTGTTAAAAATGTTATTTATTTCAGAAATCATTAGGCAATAAACTTCCAAAATATGTGCCATTCAGGAAACAAGGAAACTACAAATACTACAGAAATTGCTGCTATTTCAGGGTTTTGTTAAAACTATTAAAACTATTAGCACTTAGCAAGAGACAATGACGGAGTATTCAGCCGCATTATGAGAAAAGTTAGTGTCCGCACTTAAATTGCTCTTCTGTATATGAACATGGGCTATGAATGAAAAGATGATGAAAAGTTTGTAAAAATGTTAATTGTTAAGCAAAAAGGCAGGTAAAATTAGACTTTTTTTCCCTTGTTTTTCCCCAGCAGACTCACCTTTAAAATAAATCAGTGGAATATTCTAGCTGTATCATTGAATGCACATGAGTAGGAGCTACTGTTTATGTTCACGCCATCTGCTGGGCAGAGAGTGGACCACCGGGGCACTACTTGCCCCTGTATGTGAATATCTACTTTCCTAAATGGCACAAGGAATAACTGCTCACCATCTCTGTGGAGCCACCCATGCCATACTGCTAGGTGTAATATGTGCAGCTGTTGAGAGGTTTCAGCCATCAGAGGTAGGGGACAAGATGCATTGTTGGTGGTAAGCAGCTTGCATTATTCACAGTGGGTACGTTATCACATAAATACAAATATATCTTCCTCCAGTGTGAAGGCAGCAACACACCCCTGGGTGGAGCTCCCACTTGCTATTTCTCATTGACTTTGTCTTCCAGACCACCATGGTAAACTTGGGACTTGTCTTACCTGGCTTACTGAAATGAAAAATCAATCCTTAACAGCAGGCTGTTTTTGTAGGGCAGATGAATATAGAATGTCCTACTGAGAGGGAGAAAGTTATATTTCAAAGTTTGTTCTTTAAAAACTGCTTATTAGTGCTAAAGAAATCAATTTAACAGAAGAAACTTCATAAAAGCCTTTTCACTCTGAAGAAAAGAAATTCATAATTCCATAGGGAAGTAAAAGAGAAATAAAAAAGTATATATCTAGTCAGCTTCTACAAGATTTTTCTTCCCCAAAGGGTCTTTCTGTTTGTACATTAAACCACTGTACTTAAAAGTGGTTGACTTGAGAAAAGATTTCTTTGTTTTAAAAAGTGACTTACTGCTATGCATATGCCTCTGGGTCTTCTGTTTTAAAGTTTATTTTATATTATATATATATTTAATATATTATACATATAGCTGAGGAACCCACTGAAATGTTTCTGACTTAAAAGAGTAAGATAAAATAACAAACAAATGAAAAACCAAGTTACATCTGTCTTGGGGAAAGCCTTCAACTTTAAATGGAAAACAACAGAATTCAGTACTAATACATCCTGAAAGAATGCCAAGAAGTTCCCAAGTGTTATGATAAGAATGCAATGTTAGAACCCACAATTACGTTAGGACTGTATCCATAGTTTGGATCTAAAATCACTCTATAAGGAAGTCTGGACTTTGGTATTAAGGCTACTGTTCTATAAAATTCCTACTTCTAGTGCTAGGAAAGTGCAAGATTAACTCAGGATGTGTTTGTTATGAACTGTATCCAACATCTAAAAAAACTGCTGATTTGTTTGCTAGTTTATTTGTTGTTAATTTATTTTTATTTTGTGACCTTTCTAACACACTGATATCAGAATTTGAAAAGAAAATGGTACTGAAACCAAAACACTGGGAAAAATTTAATATCTGGTAATTCAAATTTAAACACCATCTCTCCATGTTTTGAAGACTCAAGCTTTGGGTTGTCTCAGAGTACACTTCAACAGATATCACTATGTGTTTCAGTGCATTGTCTCTAGGCAAGGTTTTTATTTTATTGCAATCCTAGAAAATACTGTAAAACATCATGGAATTATGATTTTTGCATAAATTCCTTCAAAGTTCAGATTATTCTTCACCGCTGGAGAGAGAGAAGCAGGAATTCTGGGAGGAAGCTGGAGCCACAGATTTGGATATATCCACAAACTTGGATATATATATATCCACAATCTTGGATATATATGTATATATACATTTCCAAAATATATACATGTCCAAAAGCTGACTTTGAAGACAGAAATGAAGGAGTAAAGTCCCCAGGAGGGAAAAGAGTGACTGATGCCTGAGTTCTGCTCTGTCTTTCTCCCTCTTACAGAATCACAGAATCACAGAATTAGCTAGGTTGAAAAAGACCTACAAGATCATCCAGTCCAACCATCCACCTACCACCAATAACCCCACTAAACCATGTCTCTCAACGCCACATCTAAACGTTTCTTGAACACCTCCAGGGACGGTGACTCCACCACCTCCCTGGGCAGCCCATTCCAGCACCTGACCACTCTTTCAGAAAAGTAGAATTTCCTAATGTCCAGCCTAAATCTCCCCTGGCGCAACTTGAAGCCATTCCCCCTCATCCTGTCACTAGTTACAAGAGAGAAGAGGCCGACCCCCAGCTCACTACAACCTCCCTTCAGGTAGTTATAGAGAGTGATAAGGTCCCCCCTGAGCCTCCTCTTCTCCAGACTGAACAATCCCAGCTCCCTCAGCCACTCCTCATAAGGCCTGTGCTCCAGACCCCTCACCAGCTTCATCGCCCTCCTCTGAACACGCTCCAGGGCCTCAATGTCTTTTTTGCAGTGTGGGGCCCAAAACTGGACACAGTACTCAAGGTGGGGCCTCACTAGGGCTGAGTACAAAGGGAAAATGACTTCCCTACTCCTACTGGCAACACTATTTCTGATACAAGCCAGGATGCCATTGGCCTTCTTGGCCACCTGGGCACACTGCTGGCTCATGCTCAGACGAGCATCAACCAACACCCCCAGGTCCGTTTCCTCCACACAACTTTCCAGCCACTCTGCCCCAAGCCAGTAGCACTGCCTGGGGTTGTTGCAGCCGAAGTGCAGGACCCGGCACTTGGTCTTGTTGAACCTCATCCCATTGGCTTCAGCCCAGAGAACCAGCCTGTCCAGATCTCTCTGTAGGGCCTCCCTACCCCCAGGCAGATCAACACTTCCTGCCAGCTTGGTGTCGTCTGCAAACTTTCTGAGGGTGCTCTCGATGCCCTCATCCAGGTCATCAGTAAAGATATTGAAGAGGACAGGCCCCTGCACCGACCCCTGGGGAACACCACTTGTGACCGGTTGCCAGCTGGATTTAACTCCATTCACCACTACTCTCTGGGCCCGGCCCTCCAGCCAGCTCCTTACCCAGCAAAGGGTGTACCTGTCCAAGCCACAGGCTGCCAGTTTCTCCCCCATCATCTTACCGTGACTACTGAGAGCTGAAGGAATCTATCACATTGTCAAATCATGCTTTGAGCAAGGAATGCTCTGGGTCACATCCAGAGGACCATTCCAACCTTTTTTTTTTTGTTTTCACATGATTATAATGGTTACAACTTCTTTGAATATGCAAGCTGCGTAGGAAGTTACATACCTGAGATGAAGTATTGTTTTATGTGAGTTTCTACTGGACCTCACCTGCTACATCAATGCTAAACACAATATTTCTGATCATCTGGAGAAGACAGGTTGAGACTTTGTCTTTAGTAGTCCCTTTCTAATTCTGGGCTGACCCTAAATCTCACACTCACCTTCTTCAGTCCACAGGAGGAAAGGCTCCTGCTAGGTATGAGCTTCAAGAGCTAACATTGAAGTTGGCTCTGAGTTTAAATTTGACCCTCTTTTGTGAAGCAGTTTATACCAGAAAGCCTCCAGGATTTCCTTTTAACCTAATTATTCTACAATTCCAGAATATTAGAGGTGCAGTTATAAGCGACTAAGGCTGATGGAACTCAAGGGCACCTGGACTACAAAAAGGCAAGAAAGTTAAGAAAGGCAAGCCTGCTGGCTTAAACTTGTCACGCAGGGATGTGCACCTCCAATAGAAGCCTTTCAGGAACTGCATTCTGGAACTAATAATTGAGAAGTGGCACATTTTAGAAAGAAAAAAATGTTGGAGATGTACCTTTCTGGTAGTTTCCAGACTAGCAAAGCAAAGGTTTGTGAGAATTGTAATCATTAGTAGTCCCAGGCTTTTAATGGGTAAGCACTTTTTCCTTAGACATTTCTGCTAATCCTTTTCGGTCACTTGACATTTTCTAATCCTGTCAGTTCTCTGTTTTCTAACCATGAATTATGCAAAGTCATGTAAATTAAAGCTTGTTTTCCTTTTTTTGTTGTTGTTGTTAGAAGCTAACCATTATTTTTAATGTGTCCAAAGTGCTAATTATGCATGGAATGTTCAGATCCATTGTTTACTATCTATGAACAACTACAATCTGTCCTCTAGCAAGGAAAGTTTCTGCAGAAGCTGCCAAATAGACATATTTTAGCTAAGAAACATAGTATGTGGTCTTCATATTTGCAGATTAAATTCTGCCATGATCTGTGGACTACTGTTCACTCTAGTGAGTGGTTATGAGTTGTCTCTGGATGGGAGCTTGGTCTCATGTTACTATTATATAAGAAAATGAAAAGCTGTACCCCAGAACTCAGGATTATTTTTTGGCTCACAACAGCAAAGATAAACCAACAATGTAGAAGCCAATAGAAGCTGATGTAATAAGACATGCTTTTTATTTTTTCATTGCCATTACTATCCAATTTTTAAACAAAATGATAATAAACACCACAAAAGGAACCTACAACAAACCAGCAGGGAAGAATGTTAAAATGTTCTTCATCAGTCTGTCTGAGGGGCAAGACTGAATTGGAACTGTTACAACTTAAAATTTTATTGAAGTCTTCATAGCTAGAATTCTTGTGTCGAGGAGGAGAAATAGTAAGAAACTTGGACATATTACGTGAAGAACAACACTGACCTCTGATCATAAGTTTAGGAAGGGTCATTTTATGGATGAGACCTTATTGCTCATAAGCACTTCGTCATCCCTGATAACAATTTGTTTTGGAATGTTATCTGTTTTCTTTGTTAAATTGCTCAGATTAGTAGTGACCTCTGGTCTGTCTAGAAGAGTTGTATGAGTGGAGCAGACTCCTCTATCTTGCTGAGGTCCTGCAGGGAGACTGATGTCAAGGAAGTACCTGTTATAATGAGAGAATCAGGTTAATCTGATTCAAGCACCTGTTCCACATGATGAAAGCCTTCCTTTACAATATAGTTGCACTTCCCTATCCATTTTCTAGGCACTTTATTTTTCAGCAATTCTCTGTGCTGATTCATACCATTTTTTCTTTCTATTTTCTTGATCTCTTCTTTCCTCATTCATTATCACAATTGCTCCTTACACTCAGTTAACTCTATACAACCTTCTCCTGACAGACAGAGGGAGGTGATCCTCTCTACTCTGCTCTGGTGAAGCCACATGTGGAGTACTGTGTCTGGTTCTAACCTCCCAGTTCAAGAAAGACAAGGATCTCCTAGAGAGAGTCCAGTCAAGGGCCACAAAGATGACTGGGGCCTGAAGCATTTCTGTTATGAGGAAAGGCTGAGAGCTCTAGTGAAGAAGTGGTTGTAAGAAAGACATGCCTCATCTGTTCTAATAATACTTCTGGCTGCTTTAAAACCATTGTCAAACAAGCATAGAAGAGAACTGTTTCCTAGAGCTTTATATCTGAGCAGTACTTGGGTACACTGAAAGTTTTTCTTTGGCATACCTGGCAACCATCCCACAAGTGCTGAGTTAGTTGATTACTAGCTCACTGATGCAGTGCCTGGCTTTTTCTGTGGCACGCAACTTAATGTAAACAGAAAACTTCAGTTCTACATAGATCAGATTTCCGCACAACTTTAAAAAAATATTAACTTGAGTTAATTTTTCCCTACCTCTTCCCTTCGATTATAGTGAAAACTATTGTTTGGTGGTGTGAACAACTAAAGTTCTTCTATATCTGACAATCACCTATTTGAAAATACACAATAGAAAACTTCCCTGGATGACACTGTAACAAACAAAAGTGTCAAATGTGAAATTTCTGTAATGAGTCATACCTCCAGCATTGAATGCATGAGGCTCATGCTTTGCATTTTTTTTAGCACAACCTAACAATAGCAGAAGCAGGAATAATAATTGTCTCTTGTTCTGACTGACATGCATTAATTTCCAACACAGAATGCATCAGTAAAATCACATTGATATATCTCTTTCTCTCTCTACTTCTTCATTTTGGCCTTTGGTTATTATTTTTCCCCTATTAACCTAGAATTTTGTCTCTGGAATTTAGCAGCACCAGAGAGACTCACTACAAACCCAAAACCTAATTGTTACAAACAAGTAAGAAGCATACCCTGTATCCTTTATAAGGCTTGTACTATTTATAATTTAGAATGAAATAAAAGTTTTGAGGTGAAACTGGAGATTTTTAAAATGTGAGGATTCTGGGTTGAGTACAGGCTTCATATGCCTAGCTCTGCTATGAGGCTGCATATCATAGCTATATTCAATGGCATGATGTGCCACTGACCTGTTTGCTAGCTGAAGGCAGTAGCAAATACCTGACAAAATTTCATATGGTGTTGTTTCTGTTCCTGTGTGAGCATTCATGGGACCAACCTAGTGCATGCTTTGTGATTTTCCAACTTTGCCACCATTGTTTCTGATGCATTGAATCCAATATTCAACTCCATACACAGTTCCCTGGTTGTAATAAGCTGATTAGCATGGATAAGCTGATTGAGACACTCTTCACTTTATGGTGTGACAGCTGTGTATGACCATCTGGAACGTGGCTTGTATTTCACGTCACTGTCACCACTGCTGAAACGCATCACCTGCCACCTTACTGTGCTCACATCCATTGTTTGTTCTCCACAAAAATTCAGAAAGTGTCATTGAATGTCAATGGGTGCAATTTTTTCTGTATGAAGGAATTAAATTATGGACTTTTTCCTCATATGTACTTCTATGTCAGACGCCATTTTGTCAGAATGCCCCTCTGCTGCCTGCTGTCACACAGCAACAAAATGTAAACAGAATATTGGTGCAAAGGTTCGACTTCTACTGCCATACCACCAACGTCTGCCTCTGATATCGTGGGCCAACATCATAAAATAGGAGGCATTGCTTTTGGAACAGTCCTTGTACTTCTGTGTAAGGAATGGTAAACACCACATATAAAAAGGTGCACTGATAAGCAACTATTGAGCTGAAAAATGCCATTGAATTTATATAAATAAGTAATAAATTTTGAAGCCTCAAGGTTGCTATATTTTATTTTGGATTGCTGTGAGAAATTTGTCTAGGTCCTTGCACAGTGCACACTAGTTTACAGGTACAGATTTGCTTTTAATAGGAAACACTGGGATACAGATTTGTTTTTAATAGGAAACGCCGTGGTTTCTATTTTATGTGTTCTTTCAGCCATGCTAATTGTCTTTCAATTTTCTCTTTCAGTGAGCTATATGAAGGATAGTGATTTTTTTTGAAATTTCTGTAAAATACACCTGAATCTCCATTTCCTTGAAAAAAGCATTCCTGCATGGAGAAAAAAAAACAACAAACAGAACATGAGCTTTGAAGGCCTCAAATCATAGGCAAATAAAAAAGTTACCAACACAGATAACAACCACCTTATTGACATGTCTTGGTCTATTCTATCTCCAAGCATCTCCACATCTCCTTTAAAAAAATAACAATATATTTAAGGTGCTGTCATGGCTTCTAAATAGCAGGGTTGGTTATGGTGGGTCTGGCTTAAAGGAAAGGACGGTTTTTCACAGGTTACTGAGGAAAAATTACAGTGTTGTTAATCTCTTGCAGTCAGCTGGAATAGAAGTCCACGCACTCCTTCTGGACTCAGTTCTGTCTGCTGATTGGTAGGTTTACATGCACAGTGGTAAGTCACAGTCTTCTCTCCAGTTCTTGGTGCTTTCTTACATTACTATTATTCCAGGCATTTTTTGCTGGCTTGAGGGACTGTTTATAGACAGTAATAACGATACATGATTTTTATAATTCTCTTCCAAGACCTTCCATTTAGTTTGAATTAAGACCAAGGGTCTCACTTCAGGCTGTATTTTCCATGCTAACTGTTCAAGGCTGAGGTCTCTGTTTTGGTAGAAATTTTTCATAATCAGAACATGACTACGCAAAAACTAGAGAATGTTCTTGACCTATTCTGAGAAGACATTTTAAGAAATTACAGATCTTAGTTGCACTAATATGTGAAGCATTAGAGTTTTCCATGCACATAAAAGAGCAACAGTCCTCAAAATACAGATTTAATGTCTGTCTGATTGTTGTCATGGTACTGAATTATAGTAAATTATGTTGTAATTTTTAAAAAATTTTATCAGGATGTTTAGAAAATCTTTGATGAGTTTGAAAGACTGATACTATTTCCAACTTCTAAATGATATGGTACATATAGTAAACTCTCAAAAATAAAATTGTTGGTAATAACAACACCAATCAAAACTTTTTTTGCATTTGAATGTTTTACACTGAATGTTTGAATTCCACATTGTACCTCACAGAGGTAATGAGAAATAACTGAGAGAATTCAGTGTACCTGCCTAGATGTTAGTACTCTTAAGAAATAAAGTCCAAAGCTCCTTGCACCTCAGTGTAGAATCAGTGTCAAATGAAGGAAATGATATCATTTAAAGTATTTTTTTCTTGTGGCTTAAGAGCTTTCTTGGCCTCCATATGCATCAACAAAATAAAGGTGTAATGTCTATGTTTGCATTATAACTGATACAACAATCTGAACAGCTTGCATACTCTGGATAGTTGGCATCTCATGTCCCCGCTGACTGATGCTCAGTTTGAATTTAAGTAGATTAGAGGTTTCATCTGTCCTTTTACCCTCCACCAATGAGCCTTTCTAGCAGGAAGGCATGGCAGACTGCCTTATCCACTTGAAGATGGTCACAGCACAGCAGTACAAAAACAGGGAGGTTAGACAGAGGCTGTTGGGCAAGACAAAGAGTAAAAATATCTATACTGGGTATTTTGCACATGGAGCATGTTTTTATGTGGAACAAGAGCGCTCCTCTGGGTAAATAAAGTGGATGAAAAATTTGGCCTTGATCTTGACTGTTTTGAACACAGAGATATAGAAGGATGCAGTAACTCTTAGCTTAAGAATAGGCAAAATTCTGAGGACTTCATATTTTTATGTGGAGGAGCAAAGGAGGTGCAGAAGAGAGGAAAGGCTATTTTGTAAAGATGAAATAGAATTTATCTTAAACCAAAATTAATTTTAAAATTGCAAAAGTGCATTGTTTGGAGTTAAATAACACTGAGTATCAAAAATTAGAAAACATCAAAAATTAGAAGAGGTAGATAGGAAGTCTATATTAATTACATCTAAAAAAAAGCATCCTTTTGTATGATTTTACTCTGCCAGTATTCAACATCTGCCCCTGGCCTTCCATGATCTTCCTCATCTAGCCTGTGAACCACCTTTCAATTGACCTCCATCCCTACCTTCTTGCAAAGTGAGTCTTAGATGCCATGGAAGGCCTTTACACAATCAGATGTGATGCGTCTCTTCTTTATGTAGGCAGATTATACACCATCTCTTTCAGTGTAAACATTCCCTTTTGTGACAGTGACTTTTCTATGGCTCAATAGTATGGCCATGACAACAATTTTCATAGAAGTTTGACTTATTTTTGTTGCCTTTTTGACATTTTTTCCTTTTCCTGAAGACAATGTTATGTATGTTTATACATGTGTTCAGAGGATCACATGTGATTTTGTTAGCTTTAAATTTTCTTCCTCCTTTTTCCCCCCCCCTTTTTTTTTTGTCTACTTAACAATTGCAAGCATACCGCACAAAGACAGAGTAGGGCATGACAGATAAGGAAGTAAAAGATGTTTGCTGTGATCTAGCTGACAGTATTGCAATTAAACTGCCAGGAAAAAAAATATGTTTTAGTTGTCTAAAGAGTGGTTCCAAGCCGAGCACATTTTGTACTGCACATTCAAGGAAGTAATTAGCATATCAGGCATTGTAATAGCTTAGGTGATGGGCAACAAGATATTAGTCATTGCAAATAGCTGCAATATGGGACTAAAGTACATTACATGGATGGTTGTTTGACACCATTTATCTGAAAAGAAATAACATATAAATGCATCTAAATAAATTAGAATGCAAAATTACATTTCTCTGTTCTTTGAAAACAGAATTAACTTTATTGAAATAATTTTACATGCTTGCCTCACACTGTCTTTCTTTTTTTCTAACCTGCAGTTTAGTCCATCCTCTCTAGGAGCAGCAGAGAGAGAGATTTCTGTAGTTGACTCTATGGTTTGCAGTGATGATGCAGACAAATCCAGTGACATCTCATACAATTTTGTTTGTGTAAGATCTCATGTTCCTCAAGTGAGTTAAGAAACAATTCTTCTGGAATAGTTACTCAACAAAATACAGGAATAATACAAGTCCTAGTGCTGAATAATGACAAGACAAAGAAATAGTTGCAAGGAATTCCTCTTAGGTCCCATATATCAGGCAGCCAAGAGGCAAGTCAACCTCTGTACTTCTACTTGACAGCCTGCAAGCAAGGACAGTCACGTTGTGTTCATCTCATAGAAACAAGCAACACTAAAAAAAAAGAAGAAAAAAAGAGAAAAAGGAAGAAAAACCAAAACAGCATTCTTTAAACTATCAAAAGGAAATTCTTGCCTGGGTTCTAATCTGCTTTCCAAGTACTGCTTTCCATAAAATTTCCACTGTGGGTAATTATGTGAGTCTTCAAAAAGACTGTGTGTCCTTGTGTACTCAAGGACAGCACACTTCCGTCCAGTACAATTTGAATGGCAGATCTGACACTGAACTAATTAAATGTCAGCCCAGACGCAACAGCAAGTTCAGAACTAAATTATCCATGAACATTTTCACTAGATGTGTCTCTGTAAAAGTAAGGTCACAACTGGATAACAGATCCTTGTGCACTAGGAATATCAACAAAAGCTAATTGCTAAAATAGCACTATTGATTTAGAGGACTTGACATTGGTTCATGACTGTAAAATGTGTGCCACCTTTTATAGGATGTTAATCTTAGGTAAAACTGGCCATAAACTAAGTGACAGAAAAGACCTATCAAACAATTCTACATAGAATAAAAAGATTTTTTCCAGCGACAAAGAAGTCCATCTGATTTCAGACACACAATTAAATGTCATTTGTGATTATCAAGATTATCACTGGAGGAAGACATCAAAAAGTTAATTGTAGATAATGGCTGAAATAACATATTGGCTGCATCTATTATAAATTACATGGAGAAAGTGAGTGTATCTGGGGGTCTGAAGAAAGCATTTAAAGGGGATACATTTACTTTTCCTAGATCTCTCGAATGGCATTGGATCACTTCAGCTGTTTTTCAGAGGGCTCATTTTCCTTTTGTTGACCAAATCAGACTAGATCAAAGTGACCTTCGGTAGTCTTAGGTATAATGTTCTTGGGCTAGTCATCTGTTGGGAATGTCTCTGTGTCATCAAGTATTACTTACTTTGGCAAACATGGTAGTATATTTTATGGAGAAACACAGAACTGAAGACTTGCAGGTGGAATTGCAGTTTCTATGTAAGTAGGAACCACGGGGAAAGGTAATACTCTTTGGGGGAAAAATTATCTTCAGAAAGAATTACATTCATTTTTATTTCTCAAGAAGTTTTCCTGCTGTTTATATTTTGATTCATTTTTGGCTTTACGCTACAGTCTGTGTTTTATAAATTGGCAGTGGGAGTAGAGCATGTTTCCAGATTCTCATTGCTAAAAATGTTTTCATTGTTCATTCAAGAATTAATCCTCTATCTGGAATACAGTCATACTCCTATTCCTAGCCCAGCTTTTCACTACTGACATGTTCAAAACTAAGATTACGATTTTCTCTGAATATTAGGAATATTTCAACACTATGTAGTCCTTGTGTCCTTTGGTCTCTCCTTGAAGGACACCGTGTGACTGAATGATGAGAGCTGATCTCCTGAAGTACTTGATTTTGATGGTGTCATTGGGGTCTGCTCACTTTAAAGCCAGTTGCCTCACTGCTGTGTCTCACAATGACATAAAGATGACACATTATATACAGAGATGGGAAGGCATTTTGCACATATAGAAACATCTACACAAGCTTTAAAAGAAGAGAAAATGAGTTCAAATGAGTCAAAGAGTTTTTCTCTTTCTCTACTTTTTTTTCTTTTTTTTTTTTTCTTTTGGTGTCCAAGGAACTACTTTTAAATGATTTCAAATAATACATGGGGAAATCTCTAATTTTCTATGGTGCCTCATTGCCAAACTATATATTACTCATGGCTAGTATTATGTTGTGAGTGTTTAAGAGTTGTTTTTCCTTCTTTCTTTCAGATTGAACTGCCTAAAATGAGAATCTTATAATTTGTAATTGACAGCACATTCATATATAGTTTTGAAGCTACTTTATCAGGTGAAATTGGTCACTGTACTGTTTGAATTGGTGGAGACATCAAAAGGTATACTTGCTCTGTTTTGTCATCTGGAGATTATTTTCAAACTAAATTTGAAATCAGTATTTTTGCAGGATACCTTCATGGTGGAAAAAAATATTGAAAATAAAGGAGTGTAAGAAGATAATCAGTGTGAAAAAGTGAAAAAGGATTCAAAATGTTTTGGATGACTGAAATACATACATGTACATGTACATGAATATAGGAGTTGAAATAAATTAAGCTTAGTTAATAACAATGTCAGCTTAAGTAGATGAGATTTACTTACCTCCTCAGAATCAGTGAGTAGCTTAGTTATAAGAATAGAGGAGTAACTTAAGCATAAACAATCTGTTGCTCACTGTGAAAGCTCAAAAGTGGTCAAGATCCTTTGAGAACAGCAAATGGTGTGGTAGCCAGCTGTGGGGTGGTAAGTGTAAGAAAGAACCAAGAACAGGATACTCCAACCTTGTCCTATAGCACTTGGTGCCTGAAGTCACTGAGGGAGACAAGGAGAAATGAAGAAGGTGATGAGAAAGTAATGTTAGTATTAATGGAGTCTACAATTTTCATGTTCTGTCTTCTGAGATTTGCTTTACAGGAAGCTTTATAGAATTGTTTTAATGGAAACAAACAGATGTTCTAAGCGTGTAAGTGCGAAAAGAATAAAATGTTTTCGGTTTTTTTTTTTTACTAGTAAAAAGAAGTGTGTCATTCTAAATGAGACAGAAAAATTGAGTTTTAAAGAGTTTGTTCATCTGTGACACTTGTTTGGATTTGGCAAAACAAGCAACCTTTTGAACAGTGAAGTGTTACAAAAAACATGGGATATAAGTATTGCACCTATAGAAGTCAACATAAAATGCTCGATGTTATCAGAGTGTGCAGACAAGTAGAGGAAAACCAATTCACTAGTTAACATGATGGTTTGATTTTGCATAAATGCTCTTGTAAAATGAGACAATGATTATTCATCCTAACTATAGCACAATGTGGGTTATATTAATCTACATAAGTCTGTTTAGGTGATGGAACAGCCAGCGTTTTCCTTGCATTTGGATAAAAGAAAAAATGAAGCAATGCAAAAGAGAAAATCTTCTCTTTTCAGTGACAGAAGGGAAAGATGGTACTTCTATGTTTGCAGGATAAGTGCTTAGCAGGTCGAGGACTATGAAGTTGATGCAGCTGATGTGAAATAGATTCAGACTCTCAGGGGTGAGCAAAACAGGAACTATTTCTCCATTCAGATACATAGGACAGGGAACGAATGTGATAACCTTGGTTCTACTCTCACTGTTTACAGCTCAAGAAACTCAATCTGTCTTTCATAAAGAAGGAGGAATCCTGCAAACTCTTGCACATAATCTCCCTATTAATCCACCTGGCAAATCCTTGGCTTTAGTTGATGTATTACTTCAAAAGTGAAGGTAACTACAGTTTTTTTTCAAGAATATAAATGAAGTAATTCCAATTCACGTAAGTCCCAGATTTGTGAGACTGCTTCAAAAGGTATGTGGTAGGTACTTGTGGGTGGTGAAAGTCAACATTTACATGTATCTGAGTTTGTAGTTTTTCTAGATGCACCTCAGTTATACTTTCAACTTATTGATCAAAATAATGGCAACATTTGATTTAATAAAAACTTAAAACCTTGCACTTTCTCGTGGGTACAGATGTTTGAGTTTTGAGAATCAAATCCAAAAAGTCCTTCAGACCTCAGAATAGATAATGTCTGATTCCTAAGGAAAGTGAGAGAAACGGTAGCTGCAAGTTCAAAATGACCTGGCCTATGTTTTAATTTTTACATTGTACAGATAGAAGCCTTACACCAAGGTTAGAACAAAGACTATATTAATCCTGATAGAAAATAATCCAATTTGTCACATTTTGAAAACCCTTTACAGTGCATACAATAGCCAGTGTTGTATGCCAGTATAGCACTGCTTCTCAGAAGCAGGAACTGAACAATGTTAGCTTGGCCTTACTCATCACAGAAGGCAACAGGACTGTTTAGGAAAGAGGACTATGCACTGTTACAACTCCTTCAAAATCAGAAACTCTCCTTTGGATGCAAAGAACAAGATCAGTCCTTTTCTGGGGGAAAATGCACTTTTGTATGTAAAGAGATTTTTTCATATATATCTTATTTGTTTCTCTGGAAGACATAGTTACCTGAATGAAAATGCTTGCAATTTGAATATATGGTCTAAAATCAGAAGGGAAAACAGCGGCGTTATATTACTAAATGAAAATAATACAAAGTGACAGTAAACACTCAAAGTGATTTGTCTAACTTCTGTCACCAAGCAGTGCCACAGAAGATGGATGATAAAACTCATTGAGTTTTTCTGTTTCCTAGGTAAACAGCTGAAGGAAATGTGTTTGTGTTCCTCTGTTCTTGCCCTAGGGTATTTTGATTAATATTGACATCATCAAGACCTATGCGAGTGGACCAGAAGAAGAATAACGGATTCTGGTGACTAATCTAATACTGACAGCAGCAGATAGCCTGAATTCAACATAGAAAAATATTTTTAGTGGATTTCTCCTGAGCCCAAAACTGAAGGCAGCACTTGGCAAGAGTGATCACTCACTATAAAATCAACCATGGAACTCTAAAAACTTTTGAACAGATGTAACAATATATTCTTACTTTAGTATCTCACTATCAGTTTTAAAGGTAGCTCCATTTTTAAATTCAACTTCTTTGGCCAAACTCGTTCTTCAGAAATAGCCGTCTGTCCGTCATATTAAATAAACAAAATTGTGTTAATAAAAGCAAAAAACAGCTTTGGTACACTTACAGAATCAAAATTGCATGCCTTTCTCTAGAACTGAGTATACTAAATTTCTTTGCTCTCCCTTCCCCCTTTTTTGGCAATTCCTCATTCTTTTAATTGTAGTGGAAGTGTTGTTTAACATCAACAGATGCTGATGGGCAAAGCAGATATTCTCCTGCAGCTGAAAATTTTGTTGGTGGGAAACAGCATGTTTCTGGGCTGTGCTTATAGGGCTCTGCCCTAGCATGGGATACAGGATAGGGTCTTGCTTATGCAGTGGAGGAAGATAGTATCCCATGGTATCTTCTACAACTTCTGTGCATTATAGTTTCAATTGTTCAGAGGTTTGTGTCATATTCTTCCTTTTCATGCAGGTAGGAAGGCAGAGAACATAACCGAAGGACCGAGTTTTAGCTCTTTTCAAAGTATCATTTCAAACTGAAGTAATCTGCATTGAGGAAAGAATAATTTGTTTTTGAGGAAAGCCATCGCAAATACTTCCTATCCTGAATCAAAAAGAGAAGCCATGAATTTAGTGAAATGTCACAGATTAGATTTACTTCCCCAGGCTGATCCTGAATTTTGTAAACCTCGCTCATGGGAAGAAAGGTGAGGCTCAGCCTGGTCACCTAAATATCAGCACTGAAGGGTGAAGGAACAGAGCTCATTAAATGATGCAGAGAAAAGGTTTCGGGGTGAATAAGTGACTTGACTGTAAGGAAATGGTACAGTAGTTCCTTTCAGTATAATCTCACAGTTTGCTGTAGCAGAGTCTCTAGCTGAAACAGAAATTTATGTTCATTGGTAAACAGGAAAGAATCTGGATGTAAGCTTCCCATCTACATGCGTTGTTCCTGAATTTGAAGAAAAAAAGATGAAGGCTTTAAAATAATTCTGCAATATGCTTTCACAGTCATTCTTATAGCATGCACTTTTAAAACATTTCTTCGAGCATTTCTATTAGATTTCTGAAAGCCATGCTTGATGTCTTTTTACTTGAGCACGCAGCCTTTATTTGTCTGCATAATACGACTTAGATATCCAAACTCAATTAGAACTCAATGTAAATATTTCAATCCAGTCATTACTACCAAAGAAGCATACAGACAAATATTTCCAGACAGCAATATCATTCAAAATTACACATAATTCATTGCACTTGGAAGACAATCACAGTTTATATGAGCTTGTGAGTTCTTTATGCAATAAAACAGATATCAAAATTAGTTCGTATTATCACACTGTAGGCAGGTTATCATAATCAGCTGGCTAAGACCCTGTGTGGCAACACGGATGGGTAATGTCAGGCAGATTTCATTCTCTCATTTTGAAGAATTAAAAAACAATCTCTACTGCTATTCAGATAAATAGCTCTATCTGGCTGACTGACACTTGCTTTTCTGCTGCAGATATTTATATAGTCACTTTAAAATCTGACCAAGGGAACTAAGGGGAGCCAGCTGAGAGCAACCAAATATTTTGTAATTTGACAATACATTTTGTTTACTTTCTCTTTTCTATCCTAGATTTCTTCTTTCTGTCTCACTTGGTGACTGGCTCTATGCAGCATCCTGAACAGTGGTTAAATCTCTGGTGATGCTGATCCCATTAAGGAGCATTTTTGCCACAGACAAAGAATATGAATCTGTTTCTGCTGCCAACCAAAATGTTTGAGAGACAATGAGGATCGTCTCTGGTTATTCCAATGGGTGATCATTTTGAATACACAAGTGATTCTACGCAGCTGGGGAAGAAAGAAGGAAATGTTTTTTTCTAATGTGTGTCACCGTTGTATGGTTGTGTGATGTGTCCACCTCCCAGACCTTAGTGAATAAATTTTATCAGGTTTTGGGAATAGAGACCTGATCTCTCTCAGCGGAAAAACATTTCCCCAAACATCTACATTTAGCATTTACCCAGCAGCCACAACCCCAAATCAAAGTCCCAATACAACTTTTTCTCTTGAGACACTTCCTCTTCTAGTTGTAAACATGGGCAAAACTATCTAAGCTGCCAATTCCCTGCTGCTGGTGATCTGTGTGGAGGTGATGCTCTCCAGCCAGGCGCTTCCCATGTCTACCTCACTGGTTAGAAGGCCAGACATTATTAGCAAAAATCCTGAAACATTTAAGACAGAAACACAATCTACAAAGGCAAATCATTGAGGAATAGTTTGATGTTGTCTCTTTGGGTAGTTTCCTAGGTCAGAAGATTGGCAGCTATGCTGGTCAGGGCTCTAGCATTGAGTATCTTTGGGCACAGATAATTTTCTGCTTGGCTGTAATTTCTTAATGATGAATATTACAAGAGACAACAATGTCAGTCAAAATTACTCATAATTCACTGCACTTGGAAGGCAATCATTTTATATGGGCTTTATATGAGGTGGTGGATGACTAGCTAAGATGATTAACTTGCTTAATTCAAATTGTCCTGGTAGAAGGGAGATTTTAACAGGATATTTCATGATTTTTAATTCAGTAATGTCTGAAAGTTGTATTTGTCTCTTGGTTTTAACAAGCTGCCATTAACAAACATATCTTAAAAAACAAGTCTAAAGGGCAGAGAAGCTTATTAGAAATGTTTCTTTGCAGGCTTAATGGACACAGAGCTCAGAAATGAAGAGCTCAAATGTCAAGAATTCCCAAATGCAAATTCTGAGCTACCTAAAATATCAGTATAAGGAAGCCATCTTTCTATTTTGCTACTTACATTTATATTTAAGTACAAAACCATTAGTACTTTCCAATATTTTAAGGGAAGGGCTGCTTTTTGTTTATTTGTTTCATTTTTGCACTTTTGGCAAAAATTAGTATTCAATGGGTAACTCAGTCAACTTTGCATAAAACACATAAACCCAATCCCACTATAGGAATCACTTCACTAATAGCTTAATTTTGTACAACCGTACGTATGGTATTTAATATGCAACGTCTCAGGTACTGACTTAATTCTTGAATCTCAGCGAGTGCTTCAAAACAGCCAAACTTACAAAAAATGTTCTTAGTCACTCCTTTTTATTTATTTATTTGTAAGTCTGTCAGAGTTGGTGGAGCCAACAAATTCTTGTGCTTCTCACCTATTCCTTTGATTTGCAAAAGAAGGGTAACTTGGGACACATGAAAATTAGCCATTAAAATATATATTTTTTCCAATGCAGCCACAAGTCAGAATGGAGCAGAGTGTTTTTCTTCACTATTTTCCTTGAGAAACAGCATCACAGTGTATTTACCTTGAAAAGCTATGAAAAAAAGCAAAGTTGGAAACTAGCTCATCAACTAAGTAGAAATGCAGAAATCCTTGGGATGTATGACACTGACATAAAGAGAACTCTTGTTTTTGAAGAGGTGTGTGGTGTGTAGTCTGAAGATACAGTAGATATCTGTTGAGAAAAGCAAAAAAGCACCTGAGTGGGAGTGAGTATGCTCACCAATTCAGCAGCAGAGCTTAGGCTGTGATTGCTACATTTTACAGTTGCAAAGGGGAGAGTAACTGGGCAATTTAAGCATAGTGGGCATGCTAGGCAAAATCAGTGCATGTGCAAATCAGAGTATTTGTGCTTCTCCCAAAATACTGCCTTCAGAATATGACAAGTAATAAATATTTCTTTCTTTGTAATGCCAGAGACTTAAAGCTTTTAAAACAATCTCTTTGATTTGAATATAAGCAGCACCATGATCAACTCAGCTGCATACAAGCAGCCCAGAGAATGGAGCTCATGCAGGATCTTTTGTTCCAAAAAAATATACATTTGTCATTTGACTTAAACAACAGACTCTGTTGTCTACAACAGTTGCAGCAGGAGGGATTTTATTCAACTTCCAGAATGACATAGTATGCAATATTGTGAGAAAGCTGTAAGTCTGTTCCTTTATCTGAACTAATGTGATTTAGCATAATAAGAGGGCACTATATACATATATACGAGGGCTGCTCTGAAAGTAATGCCTTCTATCTTACGATGTTGGCCCACAACACGAAAGGCAGATGCTGGTGACAACCACAACATGGTGGTAGAGACAACCAACTACATGGCAGTAGAGGCTGAATTGTCCTGACAACAAACTGTTACATTTTGTTGCTATGTGACAGATGGCAACAGAGGAGCAGTCTGACACAATGGTGACTGACATGAAAGGGCAGATGAAGCAAAGGTTTGTGTGTCTGTTTTTCAGTGGGTTACAGAGCTAGAACAGTGTGATCATTCACAAGAGCCATTCCCCCCTCCTTAAGTCAATGGGATGTAACTGCTTCAGTGTATTTCTGAGGGAAGCTGGAAAAGGAGTGAATCGCCACCAAAAGTTGTGAGAATTTTCTCCAATCCTCAGTGTTTGAAAATGCATGCATGCATGGAAAATTCACAGTGCACCATGATCTCTTCCATTTGCATGTATAGGTGCAGTCTGCTCTGAAAGGCTGCAGGAAAGAGAAGCCTCCCACCTTGCAGCATGGCCTAAGCTTTGCGTGGCCCTGTGGAGTGGGGAGAGATCTGTGCCTGCTAGCAGGTCAGCCCGCCCTGTGCCACATCTCCTGGGGAGCTCCGGAGAAGCCACAACACTTGTGCATGCCCGCTTCTTTCTCCTTGAGTGGAGCAGAACTGGTAAAGGCTCAGCATCTTAAAGGTTTATCCGCCCTCCCAGCCTCCACTTCTACTGACAAATCTGGTCCTGATTTCTTCTCTGTTTCTCCCTCTGTTTTAAGCTGTGCATTCTCCAGCACCTCTGTGGGCTAGTAAATCTGGTTATTGTAAGGAATGCAGAAACATTCCAGAGTGATTTAAGTACAGGGATTAGGAATTTAAGAGGAAATTATATTGCACAGGTTACAATGGAATCTTTACAGGAGGTGATTTTGCTTCTACATGAATTGCACCTGAATTTTCCAAAACAAACTATGCTACTCAGAACATCAGAACATATCCCTCTAATGAAAATGAGTACTTCATACATGAAAGAGGGCATATTAAGATTAAAGGTAATAGCAAAACAGAATGACGTAACTCCTGCTAGGTAACAGCAAGCAGTCCTTCAAGGAAAACTGAATCTTTCAATCACAGAAGCAAACCAAGCCTCTGGATTGAAGCTGAGAACTGAATTGTATTTGGTATCATAAGCAGACATCTGAATAAGGATAGATTAACGTTCAGCCAGCAGATATCAGAAACAGGATTGTAACCTCAATACTGCATATCTAATTTCAGTTCAACAGAATTACAAAAGCATGCCAAAGGGCAATTGCTTGTGTGTTGAACTTGGATACTATTTTTCTTCAGTCAACATTCTCCATTGCTGCAGAAATAACATTATGGTGACTTTTTTCCCCCAGATTTTATCAGATGGTATTTAACAAGAAGTAGAGCAGAAAAAAAAAAAGATCTCACCCCACTGAAACTAAATAATTGCAACTTTGATTTCCTCTTTAAAAAGCAACAGAACAGAAAGACAAACTTTAACCTGTCTTCCCTGCATCATCATTGCTTCATAACGTTGTCATTAACACCAGTTCAGTTTAAGCATTAACTAAGCCCTGACCAAATCTGTTTTTCTCCCTTGTGCTGTGGTAAAGTTATTGTCTGTTTGATTTAAAGAATTAGACAAGTATGTGCAAGGCAGTTGGGTATTAGGCTTATATCTCTTAAGTGAGATACTTAAATAAACTTAAATACTTTAATAATCTTAAATTGATTAATTAACTCAATATTTAAAACATGCTCTAATGACTTTGAAGATTACAGTAAGTAATACCACAACAAGATAAGGAAGATAATGTGAAAAACATTGCACAAAGCACTAGTTAATGTAATGGAGCTGTTTAATTTAATTGACATCCATTCAGACATGTTCTGCCTTCAATACTGCAGAAATGGTGGCAACAATGTCCACATCATGGTACAGAATTTTTAAGAAACTGCTTCATTAGAAGAAAGCATTTTGTAATAATACTTTGGCATGAGCAGGGGTTCTCAGTGTGGAATCAAAATGTTATGAAGGCTGCTCTTCCCTGCCATGGAAATGAAAATGAGCTGATTTTTGGGTTTAGAGTTAATCTTAAGGCATCAAGCCCCTGGACATATATTGTAGGAACAGAAGGAATTCTGGTATGGAAGAGAGAGAGAACAAATGGGAAAAGATTATCTGTCTTCTTCTTACATAGAGCTCCAATTGTAGAGCAGGCAGCAATTTTCTCCCAGTGTAGTCCATTATTTTCTTGTAAATTAAAGTGCAGTTAACAGTTATAACCCACTGAACTCTATTTACTTTTGAACAGTTTACTTTTGTACAAAAGACAAAAGGAGAATAATTTTAATCACTTTATTTCTTGTTCAAAATACATATGAAACAATTAGAATAAAATTCTTTCAAATATGTTCTTTTTATTTTCTTTTTTTAAATATAAAATTATCACAAACTGTACACTTCATAACATTTTTGAGGTTTCATTGTTACATAATTTTTTCAGAACTGACAAATAATTTCACACTTTCTAGAGAATACATTGTAAAAATACCAAAATGTGTTACAGTTCTTAAAGTCTAGTGCAAAAAAAATAACATTTACTATCAGTAGTACAATTATATGCTGTCAAGTTTCACAAGTGGCCATTTAGCGCATACAAAAAGCCAGTAACACAAGTCTGAAAAGTTGTTGGTTTTTTTTCTTGTCTCTATAATGCAGAAGCCAAGGATATTGACTTGAACAATGGCTAAGTATCAAATCACAGACTTCATTTAAAAAGTCACATCATGAACACTGAATAAAGGGTACTAAAACAGTCAGGTATTTAATATTAGGTCTTGGTCAGCCAACACCACATAGCAAGAAGAGACAAAATCTTAGAAGAACTCTGCAGCTACATAGACTTGGCAACATTTCTGATCTAATCATAGAGATTATTTCAAAGGTAGGGAGTTCTGTTAGAGTTTAGGCCAGTTGGGGCCTAATCCGGTACCCCACATTGTTACAGCAAAGATGCTTATTCTGATGGGCATTATATTAGGTGCTTTCTTTTCATATTTTAAAATATTTAGCATTTCAATATTGAGTAATACTGAGTATTTATTAACATTTCCTATGGCCCGGACTCCAATTTAACTTCCTACCTTTTGAAGCATACACTCCGGAGAATGCCTTCCCCACAAATAAGCATATACTAGAAGAACA
The DNA here is from genome assembly GCF_002078875.1 of Numida meleagris. Taxonomy (NCBI): domain Eukaryota; kingdom Metazoa; phylum Chordata; class Aves; order Galliformes; family Numididae; genus Numida; species Numida meleagris. Next base: position 59,481,346 of record NC_034409.1, on the reverse strand, counting down.
TAATGATCTCTGCTGAAGGAAAGATGTGGCTAATTTCTGTATTTTACTCCCTCCACTTCAGTTCTCATGAGGAGTCCACTGAAGCCAATTGGCTTAAACACAGAGTGGACTGTAAGCTCAGGAGAAGAAAGGAGAGGTTTCTTGAGGCTCCCTTTGTAGTGGTTCGAAGGGCATCTGGCTGGCACAGATGAGCCATTGCTGCAGATCTGCTGTCCAAGATGATGAGGACTGGGCAGGATAGGAAAATGAGGAAATACTACTTGGCTTTGCCCTCACCTGTCCCAGCTAGTACAGCTACTCTGGCATGGAGGGTGCAGAGATGTGCTCTTAGCATAGACTAGCCATGAGATTCCCAAATTAGTCCATTCCTAGTCAGCAAAGAACCTGAGCAGGTGCTCAGGTCAGAGTGCATGCCCAAACCAGATTGACTTCAACTAGCAGCTCACTTTAAAAAAAAATTCCAAACAGTTTGCTGGAAAAAGTTCTTCATTGTGATCTCCACCACAAAGGGGAGACAGCAAACAAGGTGCTTCAAAGGTGCCTCTTCAAATTAGGACACCAACAGTGGCTACTTTTAGGGTAGAGAACTAGCCATATCCTGTCCTCAGTGCATTTAAATCTAACGTATCCTACTGAGACTACTCATAGGAATAAAGAAGAATAGGAAGAATTTAGGCTCACACTTGGAAGAAACAAGAAACAATATGAAATATATATCTATACTTTCTACTTTCTTGAGAAATAGTTTTCTGTTTATTTAACAAAAGTAAATTTTGCTTAATATTTTTTTTCCATAGAAATATAGAGCAAAAAGAATTGCTAGATGTGCAACAGGGCTGTCTAAATGTTACATATTAATGATTTTTACTTATAGAGACACCCTCTGAGCTTCAATAGCACAATGGTGTTGTGCGGAAAACTATAAGCCACTATTAAAAAGGAAAAATCCAGTAAAAATATATCTGAGCTCTGTGCCTGGCTACAGAGACCAGACATTTTTTATTTAGGAAATCAGGCAGCTGAGGCTCATATTTCTTACCAGTATTAGTAAAATCAGCATTTGCAATAGTAGTTCATACCCTAGGGACGCACTGAAGACTTTTAGCATAATCTGAATTGTCAGCAAGCCACAGAAATCCATGGTGGATACAGGAGAATTCATTCTGCTTGTCTTGAGACTCCTAGCTGAGTTCACTTCTTAAGTTGCTATCATATATCATCACATGCAACCTGAGGCAAAGGCATTTGAAACCAACAGCAGTTTTGATGCTTGATTTCAGTGGTGTACTAGTCAAGTATGCAATGCTGTGCTTCAGAATGCAATGATCTATGGAATTAAAAAGACCTACAGAACAATTTTGCTGGACAGATTTTCTGGTCTATTGCCATGATATTAAAAATAAATACAATCATTTAAATTAACACAAAAACAATTGCTGTGTAAAATAGCAAGTAATAGACCTAAAGGAAAGCTTGTTTTGAAAGCATATTACACTTCCTGTACATCGGAAATGAATTAGTAATGAATAGGTTTTGGTAAACTTTTTTTAATTGCAAAACATACAGATGTTAAAATTTATATTGTTAAAATGACACCTTAAGAAGCTGAATTGAGTCACTTTTTGTGCTATATGATTTCAATAAATATTAAAGCTACAGTAGAAACATTTACTATTTTGTGGGATTTTTTGAATATAGATCAAAAAAGGGGATGGAGTATTCTATTTTAAAAAAAAGGAAAAAAACCACAGAAAAAGCGGAAATTTATTTTTTTCTCAGCATATTTAAATTTTTCTGTCACAGATATTTTTGCTAAAAAGGCTTTTTAGTTTTTTTTTGCGTCAATATTATTTTCAGTGCATGAGTAGATTGGTACTAAAGTACCACTCTTTGCCCTGCTAGAGATTAAATTATGAAGTCTTGTTTTAAGAAAAGGTTTTTATTTACCAACAGTACAGAAAACAAGGCAAACATTTCTAGAAGTCTTAGAATTACATGAATGAAATCTCTTTCTTCAGCATGAATTTCTCATAATCCAGCCCTCTCTAGGACTGCTTGTCAATTTCACGGGTTGCCCTGTTTCTGGAGGGTGTGCAGAATCAGGTCCAAAATTTTAGAAGCTGATCCTTGGAGCTCCTCTGAAACCTAGCTATGACCTACAGTTTTCTGTCTGCTACTGTCAAGTAGCTAAAGTGCAATAGTGCCAGGCTCCCTTTCAGAATAACATGGAATCAGGTGTGCAGATTCACTTGCTAGCAAAGATAACACTATGTTTTATAGTTAGTGATTTTCATTCTGTGGCCCAAATTTACCTTGGTAAAAGATAAAGCATGATTTGGTGGGCTCAGAAGTGGAAAGGTTGTATGTTTAAATAAATGTATTAGGTTCTCGTGCTATAGGGATAATTAAGATCATTAAACACTCATACCACAGAAAGCTTGAAAGGAATAAATGTAATGTAGTGCAAAGTGCCCTTCTGAGAGTCTAGCAAATCTTATTTTTTCATTTTCTGTGGTAGCATAATCTCCACTTACATAAGGAAGAAAGACACACCCATCCACACATACCCATTTAGCAAGAATAATTACAACTGGCAATTTTATGTATTGTTCAGCTATGCAGTCCTCTCCCTCATAACCGTTATTATGCAATTAGGCCTCAGAAAAGCATGGTGAGGGAGGTAATGGTCATGTATTGATCACTCTGAATTTCAGTAAGAGGCAACCACTCCCAGGGTGGAGACATCACAATACTCCCTGTATGGTGTGACAATTTAGGACAAAGGAATAAGAATTCATTATTCAACTGAACCTGCATGAATAGGAAAAACAGGAGGAGACAAGATTTGTCTGGAACAATGGTGCAAGTATCCTATTCATACATAAAGACCTGTGAGATATTAACTGAGAAATCCACCATAATTACAACTTTGGTTTTGTGAGTCATCAGGGAATTAGCACCTGCAACAGCCCAGTGGCTCTTCCACCGTTGTGTGACATTAGTCTAGCCCTGACTCAAAACCAAAGCCAGTACATTTTGTACCACAGCAGCATTTTCAAAGGTGTTGCCTACTGGTTTCTAATTCAAGTACTGATTGTCTGAAGCTTTGAAAATATGAAGAGGTGACATTATATAAAATGATTTTTCACCTATCAGAAATTTTCCATTGTATGTCATGTGCGAAGGAACAGGAGGCCATTACAGAAACTAGCGAGGAATGTGTCTGAGCACACCTTGGTGATATCTCTTTTTTGTCTCATTTATCCTGCAAGAGATGGACCAGAAAGGGATGATGTGCTATGTGCCACTACCAGTAGCCTTTGCACTGTGACACCTCTAGGATCAGGATCTGTGGGATGCAGAGCTATTTTTACTTTAAGAACAGACCTAGAGTCTGTAGCATGGTTCCCACTACCACTGTAAGCTCACAGACTTTTGTATAAGAGAAAAGGTAGGGGAACTACATCAAAAATCTTTTTCTTTTTTTCCTGTATTTGCTGAATGCATATTTTTGACTATGGAAAATGCTCTCAATTCACCCCCTTTCTGAATTATCCACTTTTAACAGCTTTTTTTTTTTTTTCTAGAAAGATCTTTGCATGCTCAATCGGATTTTTCCCCTCCTTTCTTCTCTCATGTTCATGACTCAGATACAACAAAAGATTTAAGTATCATTTTGTTCAGTACTCTTTACTCCTGATGCAATCATCATTCTCAACTCATAGCACATAAAAAAACCCAGCTCCACCCCCTACCTCTCTCCTCTTGAAGACTCCACTTCTATAAGCAGATCTGCTTCATTTAAGTGGCTAATAGCTGTTTACCAGCAAACTGAAATTTACCTGCAAACTATTCCAAAATGCAGATTCCTTTTTTGGTGGCAGTCATGTTAAGTGCCTAAAATATCTGTTATGTTGGCAAGCTTCTGTTAGAACATCACTGATGTTAAGAATTACATGGGATTACACAAGAAGGAATTATGCACTTGCAGGTAAAGACCTTTATATTGGGAAACACAACCTTTCCTTTTAATACTAAAAGGTCTCCAACTATCTGGTGTTAAAACCATGCCATTGTTTTGCATAGGAAATCAACTCTAGGCACTTTCTAGAGCTTAACAGATTTTTACTGGAGGTTTGATTTTCCCACTCC